>NC_057794.1:409852093-409859396 GCF_018294505.1 Triticum aestivum
CACATAGTAAAAGGTCTCAGGATTAGATTTGCTGCCCTCACATAGTAAAAGGTCTCCAGGATTAGATTTGCTGCCCTCACATAGTAAAAGGTCTCCAGGATTAGATTTGCTGCCGTCACATAGTAAAAGGTCTCGAGGATTAGATTTGCTGCCCTCACATAGTACAAGGTCTCCAGGATTAGGTTTGCTGCCCTCACATAGCATGAACAAACTCGGCATCACCACTTTATGCCTCCTTGTAGGTACATTGTGCTGATGCGTCCACTATCACATGTCCTTATACCAACCTTTTGTTGTTATTAATGTAAGGGCGCATGTAAAATGAAGCGATCACACTGTTACCTTAGGGACATGTCTAACCAGTGTTATTGTTAATCTAATGCCTCCAGTGATAAGATGCAATTAAACTGTGTTACAAATGGCGCTCCTGCTGTTTTCCCCAGTATGATAAGTAAGTTGCTCCTTTACGCTGCTGAGTGTCCTGGTGTCCCCATGGTCCCATGCCCTTAAACCAACTCTTTAGCTGCTGTTGATTTACTGTGTCTGGTAAACAAGCAATGCCACCATTAAAGTAATCCCATATTTGAGGAATCTCATTGTTGATCGTAATGCTTCTGGTAACATGAAGCATTGCTGGCATTTTAAAATTTCTACTGTCCTTGCGTGATTGCCATGAACATAATTAAGATGCTTCTTTTCATTTTGTATATGTTTCGTATATTTTTATTGACCAGCAACTGTTTACTTTCTATCTTTTTGTGCAGATAGGGATATCCATTTCACCTTGTTGCTATTGTGACCTTTTGGTGAATTGCACAAAACACTTTTTTTTGGAATGAGTGTCTTGTGCAGTTCAACTAAAATGTCACGTGGGCAACATCTATCAATTTTGGTGGAACTGCACAAAATGGTGATTGGAGTTTCTAGAATCTCCGTCTAGTTCTGCTGGTAATCTCGTGCAACATTTTATTAGCCTTCGCAAGATGAGCCAACACCGTCACCACAATGGCACTTTATTTTAGTGGACCTGCACAAAAGGATAACAAAATTATAGTTGCACCTTACATGAGCCGGACAACCAACCTTAATGTTCCTCAATTTTAGTGCAACTACTAAAGAAGAACCTGCCAGCTCACGAGAGCAAGTACTTCTTGCTAGCTGAATGATACAATCTTTGCTTCATTTCAGGTGAACTGCAGAAAAAGGTGCATGAAGTGAATCATGGAAGTCCAGGCAGGCTTCATCCGAGTGGAGCTGCAGGTTGAGTAAAGGAGGCCACTATTAAAGTGAAATCATGATCTCCTGGTTTGTGCTATGCAAACAGGAATACTCAACTACAGATGTTGTGACGGTCAAGAGCATTCGCCAAGTTCTTCGATTGTATGACATGGCTAGCGAAGATGGATTTAATCCCGATATTCACTTTATCAAAAGGCTCTAATGGGTTGGTTCTGAATCTTGCAAGCTGGGAATCAGTGAGATGTGTAGGCATCTTTGTTGTACTTATTATTTGAATCTTATTTGTTGGTTCTGAATCTTGCAAGCTGGGAATCAATGAGATGTGTAGGCATCTTTGTTGTACTTATTATTTGGATCTTATTTGTTGGTTCTGAATCTTGCAAGCTGGGAATCAATGAGATGTGTAGGCATCTTTCTTTTTCTTATTATTTGGATCTTATTTGTTGGTTCTGAATCTTGCAAGCTGGGAAACACGGCATGATGATGCAGAGAACAACAACCATAACAAACAGTTCAAACTTGGTAGTATTATCTTTGTGAAAGTGCGACAAATGTGCTGATCGTGTGCGTCCTGAGAATAATAATTCTAATTGTTGTGCATGTTGATCCCGTGGCACTGATACAACGAGCGAATGCATTGCTTGTTTTAAGTATAAATTTCTATTACAGCTAATTAAATTTAAGTAAAGTGACCACTAACTCCTGTTATTACAGTATCAATACAGACCCGCTCGTGAACCGACGTGTGGCCGAGGGTGCATCTTCTGCCGGGCGTGCAGCGGACGAGGGAGGGGTAGTAACTGTTGTCGCGTGTTCACACTTAGCTTACTGTTGAATCCAGTTCCCAGGAGCTGAAAAACGAACTGCTGCCGCCTCCTACACACTTGTTCACTCAAAGAGACTCCAATGGCGATCCGAGGGGTGAGCCTGCTGGATATGGACTTCAGCAAGGAGTTCCCCTTTGAGTTCGCCGTTCAGTCCTATGGTTGCACCAAGTTGAATGTGATGTACACCAACGATACGGACTCAGTGAAGCTCTGCCTCGCCTCAGTCCTATGGCTGCACCAGGTTCTGGAGCATTCACCCGTTTCATCGGCAGCGCCAACTGCACTTTCTCTATGGTGGAGAGAAGGAAGAACGCGACGATTCGGCCATCTGGTGCAACAAGCTTGTCGACATCCAGAAGCAATACAAGATCATCAGCAACGGGCAGGAGAAGGACTCCGTGGTTGACCTCGCTGAGACCATCATCGACCCCTGATATGCCAACATGAAAGAAGACGACCTGAACACGTGGGAGGTACCTCTGAGTCTAGCCTACATAACCTACACGGCCAAGGACGCATACGCATGCTATGACATGTACAGGCAGATCTTGGACATGAGGGCGTGTCTGCTTCCCGTAACCGACGAGTACACGGACAGCCGCATCGTCATGATCAAGTGTGCCAGGAAGGTCTAGATGTTGTACTTTATCTGTTTATAAGCACCTTTATCATCTGAGTGTTTCATGCATTAGCCTGTGTCGTAATTATCTGTTTTGTCCGAAATATTTCTTTTAAGAACCTATTAACCTGATTGCTTTTCTTAGTGGCTATTTTCTTATGTATGTAAACTAGTTCACTTGTCCGTCAAAAAAACTAGTTCACTCGGCTGCCGTATTTTGAATCTCCTTCCTCCCAACATATTCCCCTCCTCAGGTGGACCCAGCAGGTCTCTGAATTTTCTCCCACTTTCTTTTTTGATGTAAACTGAGTTTTCTCCCAGTACTTTCCCCTAGAACCAACTCAACTGTCCCACGTCTAGCCTAAAAAATAATAATACCCCACATACTATTAACTCATCAAATTAAAATGATATTTTATTCGAGTTGAAAGATCTTACAAAATAATAATAATAATTGTTTATATATAACTTGGCAAGTTAACTCCTAGTGATTGCGTATATAAGCTTGCAAAGATTTTACTGACGTGCAATCATGTGTTTATGTTTTTATAATATTTCTCCGTCTAGCCCAACATGATATTTTCACCCAGCCCAGCAAGTCCGTGGATTTCGAGAAAAATGCAAATGGAATTTAAACAGGCTGCATAGATGCTACATCATTGTTTCACCCAGCCCACCAAATGGACTAGAAAAACGTTCCCCCCGCTGACAGGTCGGACCCACCAGCTATATCTTCGCACGCAAGGAAGTGCCTCCTTATTACGCGCAAAATAACGATGTCCATCCAACGGCCGTAGTGCTTCTTCAACCTCTGGTCTTCTTGCTCCAGCCGCCCAAAGCAGCGCCGGTCGTGCCGCATGCTCCTGCATCCCGTGGCCGGCTGTGCTGCCGCGGAGGCCTCACCGACCCCTACTATTCCCAACGCTGGCCAGGCCCTACGGCGACGGCAGCCTCACACTGCAGCCGAACCAGTGAATCCTCGTACTCCTCTCCGTGCGGGCTTCCACTGCCGCGTCGTCCCCTTCCTAGGCCTCGCCATCGTCCACCGCCGTGGTGCTCTCCGTGCGGCGTGGTCAACGTGGTCAAGGAACGACTTCCATCGGAAGAGTACTGTACGTGGAGAGGCTGACAGCTGGGTCCACGGCCACACCCCATTTTTTTTTGTGATTTGCCAAACAAGTCGCTTTGTCAGGCCTGTTGGGCTGCAAATCTTTCAAGACGAGGAGAGCTTTCATTCGGCTGGCCGAGAAAATGGCCCATCAGTAACGAGAAATGGGATGTACATTTTTAAAACACATCAAACCGGCAACTAGTTTCAAATACCTTTTTTCATTTCAAGATTTTAAATTACATTAATTTTTATGCATGGAGAATTTGTTGGATTTTATATTGATATACATTTATTTTTAAAATCAGTATGAATGTGAGTCGAAATTTCGGGATCAAAAACAGTTCGGACCGCACCGAAATATGCAAAATTTCGTATAATTTTTTAACCATGGCCACAATTTGGGCTGTAATGCTAACAAAAAGAATATGGGTTCCAAAAAAACCTTAAGAATTAGCAAATGGGCTAAAAATTATTAGAAATAATGGCAGATGGGATGTATGCTTTTTTCAACAGATTTGAGGCTTTCCTAAAAAAAGGTTGACGCACAAGCAGTGACTGTTGGATGTCCATCCAACGGCCGTCGTGCTTCTTCAATCTCTGCTCTTCCTGCTCCAGCCGCTCAAACAAGCGCCGGCGGGACTGCCTGCTCCCACCTCCCCGCGGCCGGCTGTGCTGCCATGCAGGCCTCACTGCCCCACCATACTCACATCGCTGGCCTAGCCATCCCTCTACTCACCCACACCTGCTGTTATTCTGTGGCGACGGCAGACGAACCAGTAAACCCTCATACAGTCGTACTCCCCTCCGCGTGGGAAACAAAAACAACGGCCGAGTCTTCCCTGCCTCCGTGTCATTCCCTTCCTAGGCCTCGCCGTCGTCCACCGCCCTGGTGCTCACGGCGTGGCATGGTCAGCGTGGTCAACGACCAACATGCATCTGAAGTGTACTGTACCTGGAGAGGCTGACAGCTGGGTCCACGGTCGCACGCAAGGAAATGCCTCCTTATTATGCACAAAAAAACGATTTCCTCCACCTGACATCTGGGACCCATCGAAATGGCCTTTGTATTTCGCGAAAAAAACGTTACCGCCGCTAACATCCCGGATCCACCAGCTATATCTTCGCACGCAAGGAAGTGCCTCCTTGTTACGCACAAAAAAATGAATACCCCCTGCTAGCTGGGACCCAGTATAGTGGGCCTACTAAGTTGACAGGGACGAAGGGCTTTGTCAACTTAGTCAATATGCATGATTCTAGCTCGACTGACCGTACGATGTCCATCCAACGGCCGTAGTGCTTCTTCAACCTCTGGTCTTCTTGCTCCAGCCGCCCAAAGCAGCACCGGTCGTGCCGCCTGCTCCTGCCTCCCATGGCAGGTTGTGCTGCCGCGAGGCCTCCCCGCCCCATACTACTCCCACCGCTGGCCAGGCCATCCCTCCACTCCACTCACCCACAATCCCTGTTATTCTGCGGCAACGGCAGCGCAGCCGAACCAGTGAACCCTCGTACTCCTCTCCGTGTGGGCATCCACTGCCGCGTCTTCCCCGGCTCCGTGTCGTCCCCTTCCTAGGCCTCGCCATCGTCCACCGCCGTGGTGCTGTCGGCGCGGCGTGGTCAATGTGGTCAACGAGCGAATTCCATCGGAAGAATACTGTACGTAGAGAGGCTGACAGCTGGGTCCACCTGACAGCAGGGACCCACCGAACGCCCACCAGTATTTCGCGAAAAAAACGTTTGCCCCTGACTGCTGGGACCTACCCGACGGGCCACCGTATTTCGCGAAAAAAACATTCCCCCTGCTGTCAGCTCGGACCCACCGGAAGTGCCTCCTTATTATACACAAAAAATGAATACCCCCTGCTAGCTGGGACCCACCTTGGTGGGAGTCTGACTTGTGGGCCTACTAAGTTGACGGGGACGGAGGGCTTTGTCAACTTAGTCAATATGCACGATTCTAGCTCCAGTGACCGTTCGATGTCCATCCAACGGTCGTATTGCTTCTTCAACCTCTGGTCTTCTTGCTCCAGCCGCCCAAAGCAGCGCCGGTCGTGCCGCCTGCTCCTGCCTCCCGTGGCCGGCTGTGCTGCCGCGAAGGCCTCACCGCCCCCTACTATTTCCACCGCTGGCCAGGCCCTGCGGCGACGGCAGCCTCACACCGCAGCCGAACGAGTGAACCCTCATACTCCTCTCCGCATGGGCATCCACTGCCGCGTCTTCACCGGCTCCGCGTTGTCCCCTTCCTAGGCCTCGCCGTCGTCCACCGCCCTGGTGCTCTCGACGCGGCGTGGTCAACGTGGTCAAGGAACAACTTCCATCGGACGTGGACTGTACGTGGAGAGGCTGACAGCTGGGTCCATGGCGGCAGCAAGGAAGTGCCTCCTTATTACGCGGAAAATAATGATTCCTCCACCTGACAGCAGGGACCCACCGAACGGGCCACCGTATTTCGCGAAAAAAACATTTCCCCCTGACTGCTGGGACCCACCAGCTACACCTTCACATGCAAGGAAGTGCCTGACAGTCGGGACCCACCTGGTCGAAGCGTACGTAGCGTTGTCATTCTAGTCGCGAACGTGTACGTACATATATACTGGTGGATGTAGAGGCGCGCACGTGTCATAGTAGAGGCGGCCAGGGTGCAAGAAAGAAAATACGGCCACGTATGTGTACATACGGGCGGGGTCTCAAACGCCTACTCGCGCATATGTACGGCGAGGGCTCGTGTACATGGCTGGGTCAGAACAGAGAAACAACGTCGTCGTCGTGTTCATGGGTCAGAACTGAATGCGTGGTCGTGTTCATCGGGAGGGCTTGGACGGAAGAGGCGATGGAAACGAGGCATGGCATACCGCACAACAGAGGAAATCGACCTCCTATGGTCGAAACGGGGGTCCTGTTGATCGGGAGGGGTGTGGCGTACCGCAAAATGGAGGAAACGGACCTCCTACGGTTGAAACGGGGGTCCTTTTGATCGGGAGGGGTGTGGCGTACCGCAAAACGGAGGAAACGGACCTCCTACGGTCAAAACGGGGGTCCTGTTGATCGGGAGGGTGTGGCCTACCGCAAAACGGAGGAAACGGACTTGTGTTGGAGCGCTACGGTCGAAACGGGGGTCCTATTCATTAGGAGGGGTGTGGCGTACCGCAAAACGGGACTCAACGGGATACTGTTCATCTCCACCGTCGACCCCCTTCAGCCTCCACGAGCTACTGTTCATCCACCGTCGACCTCCTCCAGCCTCCACGGGCTCCTGTTAATCCAGCCTCCACCGCGCGCTACTCCACCGGCTACTGTTCAACCACCCCTCCACCATCTACTGTTCATCCAGCCCTCCACACCACGGGGTCCTGTTCAACCACCCCTCCACGGGCACCCCTCCACCGTCTATTGTTCATCCTGCCCTCCACGTGGCGGTCTTGTTCATCCAGCCCTTCATGGGGTCCTGTTCATCCAGCCCAACCGGCTCGATCGATCGGGGTCCTGTTCATCTAGAGGCAACACCACGGG
>NC_057794.1:410606950-410664298 GCF_018294505.1 Triticum aestivum
GGCTGGGCCGGCTGGGCCTTCGGCCCGGTCGGTCCGAAAAAGATTTTTTTAAATAATAATTTTACCCGAATGGAAAAATCCAAAAATAAAATAAATAAAAATCCTAAAATCCCAAAAACAATTTTCATGGCCCTCTACTAATATTTAGGACCACGTGAACATTTTTCTGGGCTAAACTGCAATTTTTTCTCGTAATTTACTCAAATAAAATCTCAAATAAAAATCCAATAAAATGAATATTTTTATCTAAAAAATAAATTTCCATTATTTCCTCTATTTTGAAGAAGTCATATTATCTTCTCTCATTATTTATTTATTTGGAAATAATTTCAAATAAAATTCTCTTTGATCCAATTTACCAATTTTGAAAAATTCAAAAATGGAATTTATGAAAACCTCCAACTCTCTCAAATGGTCCTTGAGTTGCTTAAGGCCTCTAGGATCAAATTGTTCAAATAAAACCAAATAAGAATGCAAAGAGCATGGATGCATATGATGACCTAATGATTAACATCCAAATTGAATTTTGGGATGTTACAAACCTACCCCCCTTAAGATGAATCTTGCCCTCGAGATTCAGGTTGGCTAGAGAAGGTGTGGGTGGTCTTTCCGTAGGTCTTCTTCTCGCTCCCAGGTGGCTTCTTCCTCGCTATGGTGGCTCCACTATACTTTGCAAAATTTGATAACTTTACTACGTGTAACTTGGGTGGAAAACTCAAGAATCTTGACGGGTTTCTCCTCGTAGGTTAGGTCACTCTCCAGCTGAATTGCTTCGAGGGGCACTGTATCTCTGAGAGGAATATCGGCCATCTCTGCAAGGCACTTCTTTAACTGGGAAATGTGAAACACATCATGAACTCCTAACAAACCTTGGGGTAATTCCAACTTGTAGGCCACTTCTCCCATATGTTCCAAAACTCTGTATGGTCCTACAAACCTTGGGCGTAACTTTCCTTTGACTCCAAATCGTTTAACTCCTCGCAGTGGTGACACACGGAGATATGCTCTGTCTCCGACTTCATAGGCTACCTCCTTGCATTTCGTATCGGCATAACTCTTCTGCCTGGACTGAGCTACCTTCAGTTTATCGCAAATCAGCTTAACCTTCTCTTCAGACTCTTTGATTAAATCTGGTCCGAACAACTAACGGTCTCCAACTTCATCCCACTTCAACGGTGTCCTGCACCTCCTTCCATACAAAGCTTCGAAAGGGGTCATCTTCAAACTAGCCTGGTAACTGTTTGTAAGTGCATCTAGTTCCCCTTAGTGATTTTGGTGTATTGAAGACTTATAGGTTAAGGGACTAATGTGTTTATGAGTGTACACAGGTCTATAAGTCTATGAGGAGTTTGATATTTACAAAGAAAGTCGACCCCTAAAAATGAAGTTCTTCTTTGGCTTTCTGAAGACTTTGTAAGTGAAGAAATTGGTGCAATCCTGAAGACTTGGTATTCATTCGAGGAGCATGAAGCATTAAGACTTTTGTTTTCGCAGTTTCATTTTCTCTTTCTTGAGTCATAGGAAACACCGTACTGTTAAAGGGGGTCGAGGAAATACTAAGGAAAAATTTCCATGTGATGCTCAACTCAAATCCTACCTGTCAATCCTTTCGAGTGAAGCCATTGGAAATCTCATACAGTTCAGTCAAATTTCTTCAGTGACAGAGACGAAGTTCTTCTGGTCCCTGAGGAATTTGTTCTGACTTAGGAGTTAGGAATTCGCCAGTGCGAATGCCTACACAGTGAGGAACATGATAGCCCTGAGGAATTTGTTAGTCAAATTTCTGATCGTTGTTGTGCTACGCGCCAGCTGTCCCAAAATATCCTTCCACCTAACGGTCATATCATTGAAGGGCATTTATGTCTTATCATGTCGGGCTGCTCCCTAAGATATAAATAGCCGCCCCCTGCAACCACTAGATGGTTTGCTGCTCCGAGAGAAACTGACACTTGTCATTTGAGAGCATCCCATCCTCCGAGGACTTTGAGTGAAAATCATCGAGTGAGGAAAACCCAAACCCAAACATCTACAAACCCAAAGTGATTGAGCATCACTAAAGGGATTGATCCTGCGTGGATCCAACGCTTGTTACCTTTGAAGACTGTGCATCTTCCAGACAGTTAGGCGTCATGGTCTAGAGCATCCAAGAGAAAATTGTGGATCACCGAGTGACCAAGTCTGTGAAGGTTTGAAAGTCACCTGAAGACTTACCACGAGTGATTGGGCAAGGTCTGTGTGACCTTAGCTCAAGGGGAATACGGTGAGGACTGAGTGTTCTGAACTACGTGTTCAAAACTAGGTGTCCAGGACTGTGTGTCCTCAGGTTTAAATACCTAGCCGCCCTAACCAGACGTACAACTGTCACAGCAGCTGGAACTGGTCTACCAAATCATTGTCTTCACCAAGTTACCTAGTTCCATTTCCTCAACCCTTTCATTTCCTCTTTTATGTGTTGAGTCCTTGTTCATATCTGTTTGAAGACTTTGACTGAAGACTTCATCTATTTCCTCAGTTCAATTTCTCCAGTCTGTTTGCCTTATCCTGTGTTATCCTGTGTTTACGCTTTCTATACTCTGTACTTGTTTTCATTTCATCATGGAGACCATGCTCATGCACTGCTATGTTTACTTCTGAGTACTTATTCCACTACAAATAGTTCTTCACTCAGGAATTTCCTCACCCGCAAATTCCTCAGTGCAGAATTCATAAAAATCGCCTATTCACCCCCCTCTAGTCGATATAACGCACTTTCAATTGGTATCAGAGTAGGTTGCTCCCTGGTTCTGTGTGATTTTGGTTTAACCGCCTAGAGTTTTAGTTATGTCGACCACAGGAATGAAGACTGTGACTTGCCCCATCTTCGACGGTCATGATTATCCCAAGTAGAAGGCCATGATGAAGAAGCGCCTCGTGGCGATAAACAGTGAACTCTGGACCGTCACCGAGATTGGTCTTACTGACCTATGCAAGATGGCGGAGGCTGATGATATTCGCAAATACACACTTCTCAACCTCACAACGAAGGACATCATATGCTCGAGCTTGTCACAAAATCAGTTCAGGAACGTTATGCATCTCAGCCATGCGAAACTCATCTAGGACCGACTCTCTGAGGTCTATGAAGGTCATCGATCTCACCGTGATCCCTGGTTCGAGGAATTCATGGAATCACGCAAGGCTATGACTTTCAATCCAGAGTCATCATCCTCTGCACCATGCCTTATGGCAAAAGGTGCCAAGGTAACTGACTGCTACTTATCTGAGTCAAGTGATGATGAATCTGGTGATGAATTTGGGCCCAGTTATGTCAAACTTGCTTCCCTTGCCACTAAACAACAAAGAGCTTTGGAAAAAGTTCAATACATGCTGGATAAAAGTGATGATATGTTGGGTGAAGAAATGGATCAGTCAAAAGCTTTGGCTGATAGTCTTCAGAGACTTTAGTCTAAGTTTGACACCCTTCAAGCTCATCATAACACTCTCCTATCTGATCATGAGAAGCTTTCTTATGAATTTCTTCAAAGAAAGCAAGATCTTGAGAAGCTAAGAGTGAGTTATGAAGATCTTCAGAAGGATCGTGATTCATTACTTGCTCAACAGATCAGCACTACTTAGGATGAATTTGTTCATCCATGTTTGAAGTGCATTGAACGTGAAACTGATAATTCTTCACCTGAATGCTCAAATACTTCCATTGCTGCAAATTCTTCAACTGCCTCTGCTATCACTAATTCCTCATCTGAGGACATTGCTAGTATCACTAATGATGCAGGACTGAAGGAATTGTACATGATAGGCATGTACAAAAGCCTCAAAGGGCATCAGGCTCTTTGTGACGTTCTTAAAAGGTAGATCCTCAACAGGAACCCTAGGAAAGAGGGTATTGCCTTTGAGAGGAAAATCAATGCTGATGGGACCTACTGGAAACCTGAGCAGTATCCCAAAACCTCATGGGTTGCTGCAAAGGGACCTTCAATGGATCCATCTACTTTATCTGGCTTTACATGTGAATCTTCATATTCTTCGGATCAGTCCATTGACTCTAACTATAAACTGTTCAAAAATCAGAATGGTGAAGTATTTGCTAGACATGTTGGCACTAACTGCAGGAACGATCCTTCTATGAAGAAAATCTGGGTTCCCAAAAGGTGCCTTCAAAATCTTCAGGTGAATGTCATCATGACACCACCTGTGAAGAATAGGAACCCCAGATCAAATTCTTCATATGGACCAAATTCTTCATTTGGATTCAAGTCCTCACACGGACCAAACTCATCTCATGGATCAAATTCCTCAAAAGGATCAAAGTCCTCATATGAACATCATCATGCTAACCCGTCAGGGAAGATCTAAGGACAATGGATATGTGCATTATTCATCAAATCATTATGTCCATAATTCCTCGAAGAATTTCTCTGCCTACTCTTATGCTTATCGTAAGCCCTCTTATGTGAAACAAAGTGGATTGGCGTCTATGCCACCTTTCTCTTATGGAGCTCGCAGAATGATGAACTCTTTGCCACCCCTTCAGATGTGGGTGGTGAAGAAAAAGAACTAACCTCTTATGCAGGGCCAGGTCTCCAAACAAACTTAATCGTCTGAAGGATTTGCTAGAGACCTGAATGTGCTTGAAAGGACGCAAGCTAATCATGAAGAAATGAATTTTCATTTCTCACGTCCTCATACTGCTTTACCTGTTTTATTGCTTGATGAACTTGATCTGATGAAATTCATACCATATTCTTCACTGATGAAGTATATGAGTTCGTAAGCTGCACTAATTCATCTGCAGGATGATCAACCCAAAGCCACTGAGTGGGTCCTCGATAATGGATGTATAAATCACATGACCGGTGACAGGAACTTATTGATGGACTCTGCTTTATCTCCATCACATCTGAAGCATATCACCTACGCTGACAAAGGAAAAAGCAAGGTATTGGCTCTAGGTAAGGTTGCAATCTCAAAGGATCGACACATGGACAAAGTCATGCTTGTCTAGTCCTTAGGGTTCAACCTCATGTTTGTCTCAATGCTTTGTGATCTTGATATGGTTGTTGTCTTTGGCAAGTATCATTGTGTTGTGATCATGGAAACTAACAGTTCTAAAGTCTTCGAAGGCTTTAGGAGAGGAGATTTGTATATTGTTGATTTCTCTACAGGACCACAACCTGCTACATATCTTCTTGCAAAAGCTTCAGAAGGCTGGCTATGGCATCGACGACTTGGTCATGCTGGCATGAGGAATCTGCACATGCTCGCGAAGAAGAAGCATGTCATTGGCATTGAAAATGTCAAATTCCTCAAGAATCACTTATGCGGAGCCTGTGAAGCTGGAAAGATGACCAAGGCCAAGCATCCAACAAAGACTATCATGACTACTACTCGACCATTTGAATTGCTTCACATGGATCTCTTTGGCCCTATTCACTATGCCACATTTACCAATGCTGCATCTTTATATGGCTTTGTCATTGTTCATGATTACTCTCCATATACATGGGTCCATATTATCACTTACGAAACTAAAGTGCAGGAAGTCTTCAAACAAATTTCCTCGAGGGCTTGAACTAATTTTGGTGTGAAGATCAAGCACATCAGGAGTGATAATGGAACCGAGTTCAAGAACACTGGCCTTGATGACTATCTTGATGAACTTGGTATTACTCATGAGTTATCTACTCCTTATACTCCTCAGCAAAATGGCGTCGTGGAGCGCAAGAACAGGACTCTTGTTGAGATGGCCTGCACTATGCTTGATGAATACAAGACGCCTCCTCGCTTCTGGCCTAAGGCAATTGATACTGCGTGCCACATCATCAATAGGGTATATCTTCACAAATTCTTCAAGAAGATAGCATATGAACTTCTCACTGACAAGAAACCCAATATGAGTTATTACAAAGTCTTTGGTGCTAAATGTTGGATTAGAGATCCTCATCACAGTTCTAAATTTGCACTGAAAGCACATGAAGGTTTTATGCTCGGTTATGGTAAGGACTCGCTACCTACACAGTCTTCAACACCTGTCATCACAAGGTTGTTGAAACTGTAGATGTGCAGTTCTATGAGACTAATGGCTCGCAAAGAGAGCACCTACCTCCTGTGACAGATGAAATACCTCCTGAGGAATCTATTAAGCTCAAGGCTACATAGGATGTCATTCCTACTGAAGAATCAGCTGAAGAAGTTATTCCAGAGCATGAAGAACATTGTAGCGACCCGACCTCAGACGGTCAAGTCTCTGTGCTTAAGTGTCATGCCTGGATCGGTATGAGGACACACACAGTACTCGAGGATTTATAACAGAGGTAAATCACATGTAAAAAGTAACGTAAATACTATTACCTCAATCCGAAATAGCGGAAGTAACAAGGTTGTGGATTCGCATAAACACCAACGGCAAAGTTTAGTGTAGAAATTGTAACCCTAACGTATCACTTACTCGTCGTAAGAAATCCTGCAACATGAGATGTTGCAGCCACAGAGGGTCAGTACATTCAATGTACTGGCAAATTCACACTATAGAGCAATGATGAATAATGGCTATCACTACATGCATATTTGGCTGGTGGAAAAGCTCTACGGTTGTAAGGTTTTTGCGAAAAGCCAATTTTTCCCTACCGCAAAGGAATAAATTTATTTAACTATCATGGTGGTTGTTAAACATTGAGAATGGTTGACAGCATTCTCAATCCCAATTAAGTAATATCATTAAAACCAACAATATTCATTTAATGTAACATGATGAGATCAACAGGGTAATCCAAGAACCAGAGACTCAAGATGTCCATAACTGGGGACACGGCTAATCATGATTAGTTTATACACTCTGCAGAGGTTTGCGCACTTTTCCCGTAAGACTCGATCTCCTCCGTTGGATTTCTCGCACTACAAGGTGTTTGAGAAACGGATGACCGAGACATAGTCTTTCAGAAGCGTTTGCACCTTACGATGGGTAGACCATACCACCTACAACCCCTACATCTGCTAGTCTACCACTGCAAGAGTTCACACGACTTAATCAACTATGCTAGAGCCCATAATAGCTTGTGGCTGCACACGGAAGTTTCTAGCATGAATAATCTTATGATCCCTTTGAGCCTGGGTGGCGGACCATAGGATGATCACACGGTATATCCCAGGATCTCCTAGGACAACACTGGTATATCCCCAGGTGTCCGGGCAAGTCCACTAGTATATCCCCAGGGTGCCCCTAGCAATCCACCCAGATGTGTATTCAAGTTGCCACCTTAAGTTGAACCGTTAAATAACAATCTCACATTTGTCATGGATTTCACTCATACCCAAACCACGTCTATGAGCATAGCATAGCAATATAAGCAACGCGTAGAAGTAACTCCCAAGGGTTTGATAGTAACAGGTAATAGGTTCCTACCTCAGTAACTACTTCCCAATACCCACATGTTATCAATCCTACTCATGCAAAGTTCGAGGGTTGAAACTAATGCATAAAAACTGGGTACGAAAGGGATATGATCAAAATGTGAACTTGCCTGCAATGTTGGTGAAGATGATTCGCACTCAAAACTCTTGATAGCTCTACTCGTCACACACCGGTCAATCTATCGTAAGCAAGCAATAGTAACCACGCATAAGCAATCACTAAAAAAATCAGAAAGAACGAAGAAGACGATTCAGAAACATCAAAACCAAGCAAATAACTCTTGCAACATAAAACAATTTCTAACACTACCAAAATTATGTGAATTTGGCCTTATTAGAATGTTTAGGTCAAGAGCTTCGATTTGCAAAAAGAATTAACTCAAACGGAGCTACGAAACTCAAGTTATGATCAAATGAAGTTTGAATTCAAATTGATCTAATTCAAATTTTAAACTTTTAAAAAACATGTTTAAGTTGTTTTACTAGATAGAGGAGTTCGCAACGAAGACGTGGGCGTTGGTTTCGTTGGATTTGGACAAACGAGCGAAAAGATGTGGTCGTTTGAAGTACAGGGACTAATCTGTAAAAGAAACTACTACAAATAGGTCCCTGGATGAAATTAAACAGAAAAAGAAAATAAATCTATCTAACGAACGTTCGCTGTAGAAGCTTACATAGCGAACGTTTACTAATTAAAGAAAAGGTTTATGGTTTTTTTAAACAGAATCGATATGGTCCTTTGGATCCAGATCTGACGGCGAGGGAGGAGCGGGGAGTTACCGCGGCGGCGGCGGCGGTCAACAGCGAGCCGGGCCGGCGGTAGCGGCTCCGGTCTGACCGGGGCGGTGGCTTCGGTCATCCAGGAGGGCGGTGAAGGGGCCAGGGAGGGGCGGCGCGACGAGACGAGGAGGATGGCGGCGTCAGCGGTGGTCCGCGGGACGGGACGGAGCGGGGCGGCGGCGGTGGTTCTCGCCGGCGACTGCGGCTTCCGGCGGATGCGGTGCGTCGGCTGAGGGAGAGAGAGAGAGACGGGGCCCGGCTCCACTATTTGAGGAGGGGGAGGTGAGGCGGTTCCTTGCGCGAGGGGCCGGGGCGGAGCCGCGGACTCCCGCCCGGTCACGGCGGCGCCGGTGAGGCGTGCGGGCGGCGGACTCCCGCACAGGAGGGAGGCGGTGCGGCGTGGCTGGGCTTTGGCCTGGCCCGGTTGGACCTGGGCCGGCCCAGTCGTGGAAAGGGTTTTTTTAAAGATTTTTCCAAACAATAGAAACATAAATAAAACAAAATAAATAAAAATTTCCTATAGGCATATAATATATCAGATTTTTCAGAAAATTATTTTCTACGACGTGAACATTTTTCTAACATTAAATAAAATACAAAAAAATTCTAATAATTCAAACAGTGCTACTGGTCTAATAAAATCCAATAAAAACATTTTTAAAATACCAAAATGATTTCAAATTAATTTTTCTCCAATTTTCTATTGTATGGAATCATGTTACCCTAATTTCCATATATTTTAATTTTGGAGAAAAATAATTTGAATAAAACTCAAATAACTCCAAATTGAAAAATAAATTCAAAAGAACTTTGAATTTAATTCTTCGAAACTCCCAACTCATATTTCATAAGTTTTGAAGAAGTCATTTTATCTTCGCTCGTGAAAATCATTGAGTTGCTTGAAGTTTAAGAATTTGAAATATTTTCAAATGAAATTCAAATATTTTCAACAACCCTTTTCATTTAATTTAAATGGAAGAAGTCATGTCATCTTGTCTCTAGGGTTTTGGGTTGAAAAGAATTTGAATTCACGGAGATCAGAAAGCAAATATGAAAGTTTGGGAAAGTCTTTTTATTCCCTCTCATTTAACTTTCAAAAAGTTTCGACTTCACTCACTTTCAGACAATCAATCAAACAATCAATCAAATCTATCTATTTATTATAAATTTCCAAAATTTAGAATTTTGGGATGTTACAAACCTACCACCCTTATAATGAATCTCGTCCTCGAGATTCGGAGAGGCTAGAAAGAAATAGGTTAGGGTCGGGGTCTCCTCAAAATCCATCGATCATCACAGGGGTCTGGGGTGCTACCACCCTTGGAAGCATGGTTACTGTTCCATCAATACTCATATACTTCATCCATATTGTTAACAATGTCGGTCTTCTTAGATCTTCAGGATAATTCCTTATCCGGGCTCTTGCGGTGATGGCATAACCTTTACCACAATTTTTTTTCTGTCCTTTCATCTTGCTAAGGTTCTTCCATGACTAGATCTTCTTAGCTGACGAGTCTGGCGCCATTACTAAACAACTATTGATAACTCATGGTGGTCAACCATTTATGGTTTCTCCTACAGGAAATGGGTCTGGTTGATCCTCACTGTATAACCTACGGTTGGCAACAACTACCTTGTACAAGGGAAAATTTCTATACCATTCTAAGGTTTAAACAAGGTTTAATATCGTCGTCTCTCTACTATAGGCAAGTCACTCAGATTTACCATCCCATATAGCAAGGCGAACAATAAGAGTAAGTCGGTATGGTGATCAATCCATCCCGCACCCAAATCATTACCATGTATACAGTTTAGCGAATCTCGCATTCTCTGTCACATCCCTAGCTGCTGGTAGTGCTCTAGGCTAGCTTCATGTGTGCATCATGTCTATATTTTCGAAACTTGAACTGAGGAATTTTGGAAGCCTCAAAAACTTAAATAAAAGAGGGGCAAAAACCCTAGAAATCTCATTCATTGCTCCAAAAATGCCCTTTTAAATGTTTGATAATTTTTGGTAAGGGTTCTGGTCCCAACCAAAATATTGAACATTTTTAAGGAATTATTTTTGGGACTTTGGATTTAATTCATTAGCTATTTGAATTTGAATTATATTCATATAATTAGAATATAATTTCAAATACCCCGGAAATATTTTATAAGCTTTTGGAAAAGTCCATCTAGCAATATAAAATATTCAGAGGAGTTTTTGGCATTGTTTGAATTATTTTTAAATTCAAAACAGTGGCAAAACAGATTAAATAAGAGAAAACAGAACTGAAATAGAAATAAAAGAGAGAGAGAGAGAAGGAAGTTACCTGGCCTCACCCGTGCAGCCCACCAGAGCCGGCCCAGCTCCTGTGCTGGTCCAGCACTGAGCGGCCCAGCCCACCGCGGTCGCCACCGTCTTCAACCTCCTGCCAGTAGGCAGGAGGGCGTGTGCCCGACGCGCGCGCGCACGCGCCGGCCACCTCATGCTTGCCGCTTGCTCCTGGACGTCGCTAGGTGCGCCACGCCACCCCCTCGGACCCCTCTCACTCTTCCTCGAGGCCCCGCCCCTCTGCTCCCTCTCTCTCGCCCGAACCCAAACGCAGCCATCGCCGCCGACTAGAACCACCGCGGCCACAGGTCCTCCCTCGCCTCTCCGACGCGCCCCCGAGCTCCGCCGTGACGTCCCCGTCCCTACCACGGAGCCACAAGACGCTGGACGCCCTAGAGCACCGTCACCGACGCCATCTTCTTCCTCTGCACCGACGGCCGTCGTCGCTTGATTCGCCGCCCACAGAGCGTCCCCGGCCTCGCCCTCGCGCTCGTTGGACTCGCGGTGAGCCGCTGACCCATTCCCCTCTTCTTCCCATGCTGTTTGGCCGCTCTAGCCATTGCTTCCGCCGGACCCGAGAGCTCGCCGCCGCCGTGCCCCATCACCGTCGTGGCCAGAACCACCGTGGCTCAAAGCCGGGCACACCACCGTGCTCCAAACCTCACTAGGAGCACGTAGAATCCACCAGCTTCCCCTCCCGAGCACCACAACGCCAAACCCGCAGGTGCCCGAACTCCGGCCGCCGCCGGGGTCGATGCCGCGCTTAACTCCGGCCACCCCACACCCTCTCGTGGGTCCCCCTAGATGCGCGGGAGCACGGGCTCACCCTTGGTGCCCTCAGCGCGACCAGCCGCGGGCTGTAGCGCCGTCCCGAGCAACTCCGGCGAGGTCTCGCCGTCGCCGTGGTCGCCGGCGTCACTTGCTGACGTGGCTGGCTTAGTTAGCCACTAATCACCGCACCGTGTCACTGGCACTGGGCCCCACGTCTTAATTAATCTTAGTTTATTTTCTGTTTAGTTTAACTAACCACATGGGCCCCACCCGTCAGCTTTGACCACGCTGACATGGACGTTGACCGACCCCACACGTCAGTATTGACCTGCTGACGTGTCTGTTGACCCGGCCCCACCTGCCATTGACACTAACCAGCCTCAGTCACTGACCAGTGGACCCCACTGGTCAGGTTTGACCACCAGCAGCGTCTGTTGACCTGCTGACGTCACAGTGATGCAGTGCTGACGCAGTAAATCCTTTTCTGGATTTATTTATTATTCAGGAATTTCAGAAAATAGCTAAAACTTCAATAAATCATAGAAAATTAACCATAACTCCAAATTAAATAAATTATATATGAAAAATTATCAGAAAAATTCAAGGAATCCATCTGTACCATTTTCATGCATGTTAGAACAACTTATAGATGCTGTTTAGCACAAATCATATAAAGGGCATTTAAATAATCACATATGGAGTTTGAATTTGAATCTTGTATTCAAACCAACTTCATTTAATCTGTTGCTAGTTGCATTAGCTCAAAACACATTCATTTTGCCATGTCATGATCATGCATCATATTGTGCATTGCATTGATTGTGTTCCCTTCTGTGTTGCCGGTATTTGTCCCCTCTCGATAGACGTGATACCGATGAGGTGATCGTTGACACTGATGAAGACTCAGTGTTATCTTCAGAAGTTCCAGGCAAGCAAAACCCCCTTGTTCATTCCGATACAAACCTACTCTCTCGCTCCTGCTCTCTTTTACTGCATTAGGACAACACCGATTCATCTGTTACTTGCTACGGTAGCTGAACCCCTTTATCCTTTGCATGACCTGTCATTGCCACAGTAAATAGATGAAACCCACTAGCATGAGTAGGAGTTGTTTGAGCCCTGATGTGCCTACTCATTCATGCTTGTTTGTCATGCCTGCTACTGCTTAGAGTTGAGTCAGGTCTGATTCATCGGGGATGAATCAGAGGTGTGTGAACATGTCCTACTATGTGTGAACTAAGTGTGTGAACACGATTTGGTAAAAGGTGTCGGTGAGGGGCCATGTAGGAGTACATGGTGGGTTGTCTCATTGAAGCCGTCCTCAGGAACTGAGTTCTGTGTTTGTGATCCATGATTCAGCTACTACCATACATTGGGCCCTGAAATATGACCCCGCTCGACTTCTTATTCACCCTTGTCCTCTGTCCAGGAGTTGCAAGTAGTTTCTGGTGTTTGTAGTATGCTGGAGGCCGTGGACAGCGCTGACCGTAGGGGTGGGCTGTGATGCGGTAGGCACGTGGCCGGGTAAACCGGGCACCCGTTTGGTGTCACGGAACCCTGTTCACATCGTTTGGGGCTGTGAGCGAAACTCCGGCCGGATCTCCTCATGGATGGAACCCGAATAGGCGATAAACCTGGACTAGAGACTTGAGTGTTTAGGTAGGTCGTGGTCTACACCCACGTCGGCTTTCGCTTGAAGTCTGCCGAGCACATGTCGTGTGCAGACGCTAAGTGGTGGAAACATGTATGAAGAAGTACACCCCTGCAGGGTTAACATCATCTATTCGAATAGCCGTGTCCACGAAAAAGGACTTCTGGGTTGCTTATATCAGTTCATAGACAAGTGAAAGTGGATACTTTAAAATACGCAAGATAAGTGTGAGTGCTATGGATGGCGTTCTCGTAGGGAGACGGGAGCGGATCCATAGTGGTGTATTGATATGGTGAATATGTGGACTCGTGTGCGCCACCTCAAAAGAGTCGCTTGCAGTCGTAGTTTAGGATAGCCACCGAGTCAAAGCTGGCTTGCTGCAGTTAAACCCCACCATCCCCTTTGTTGATAATGATGCATATGTAGTTAGCTCTGATGTAAGTCTTGCTGGGTACATTTGTACTCACGTTTGCCTATTTTATGTTTTTGCAGAGAGACTTCGGTCTCACTAGTAGTTTCGCGTGGACTTCGACGTTTAGCTTGTTACCTCAGCTACGATCTTGTGCCTCGGCAGGATCTGGTAGATAGTCAGGCTTCTCAGCCTTTTTCAGTTATAGATGTCTGTACCCAGACATGATAGCTTCCGCTTGTGCTTTGACTTGTATGCTCTGATTGTTGGGTCATGAGACCCATGTTTGTAATATCTCGCTCCTCGGAGCCTATTGAATAAATTACTTGAGTCGTAGAGTCATGTTGTGATGCCATGTTGTGTTTGCACATATCGAGCATATTGTGTGTATGTTATTGAAATGCTTGGTATGTGTGGGATCTGACTATCTAGTTGTTTATCTTTAGTAGCCTCTCTTACCGGGAAATGTCTCCTAGTGTTTCCACCGAGCCATGGTAGATTGCTACTGCTCCGGAACACTTAGGCTGGCCGGCATGTGTCCTTCGTTCCGGTGTCTGTCCCTTCGGGGAAATGTCATGTGATGAATACCGGAGTCCTGTTAGCCTGCTACAGCCCGGTTCACCGGAGTCCTGCTAGCCCAGTGCTACAGCCTGGATTCACTCGCTGATGACCGACATGTTCGATGCTGGGTCATGGATGCCTGTCCCTGTAAGTCTGTGCCACTTTGGGTTTACGACTAGCCATGTCAGCCCGGGCTCCTTATCATATGGATGCTAGCGACACTGTCATATACATGTGCCAAAAGGCGCAAACGGTCCCGGGCTAAGGTAAGGCGACACCCGTGGGAATACCGTGCGTGAGGCCGCAAAGTGATATGAGGTGTTACATGCTAGATCGATGTGGCATTGAGTCGGGGTCCTGACAGCATTGGTATCAGAGCTTGACTGCCTGTAGGATTACCAAGCCAAACTGGTCGAAGTTGAGTCTAGAAATTCTTTAGTTATATAAGGGAATTGATTGTGGGATGGAACGTAAGGCTCTTTTTACTCCTTACACCTTATGCCTTCTGATCTGAGTCATCATCTTCTCTTCTACGGGGATTAAGAACTAGGCTATCTCTTCTTTCTATCAGGATCACGTGTTACTAATCCGTAGACTTATAAGATTTTTGGACTTAAGCCTCTGTTCAGTTTTTACTGCTTCCGTATGTTAATTGTTGATCTCGAAACCGTGATATTGTGCTTCTGAGTGGTTATGCCACCGTTTTTGTGAATGTCTCAAATCTTTCTGAGCATTTACAGCCATTATGCTGTCCGAGTCATCCTAGGTTTCTAAGTAGTCTGATGCAATTGCAAATACTTTCTTCCCGTTTCAATGTGCTCATGGGCCAGATTAATCACACTAATTGTTGAGTTGAGGTATTCTATTGCCTTGAATTTTATGTTGGAGTTACTATTATGACCCTAGGTATTTAGGGAGTCACCTAGTAATCTAGCAACGTTTTGTGTTCCCAGTGTGAGATTCTGGCCTTTATTCTCGAAAGCATTCCGTGATGCTACTTAGTAGTAGGTATTCTGTTCCTGGGTTCTTGAACCGAGATTCACTCTACTTACTTCATGTTGATAGTGTTTGCTAGTTCCTTCAGGATATTAGTAACCTTTGTGATAGTCCTTGAAGTCCGTGGTATCTTCTTCTTCCAAATACCATGAACTACTTATGGCAGAAGTTCCTCGTTGAACTGAACGATCACAACCAGAGTGCTCTTGAGGAGTTCTCCATTATATATTGTGGCTCTGCCAGTTCTACCTTTCTACATGGGTTATCCGGAAGAAATATGTTGAACTTCGTTCGACATGCTAAACCATGCATCCACAACTCAGGAAATCATATGTTCTTTTGAGTTGTCCCTCTGTAGTTGTATTTGACCCTTGTCCAGCAGTTGATAGTCAAGGTGATGTCGTGCATTCGTGTTCACCGATGCTCGTTATTCTTGTGGTCCGTCAAGCCATTCTATTCCGGAATGACTAGGGGAAACAAACTCCAGTACCTCATCCATATCTAGGATTGGGTCAAAGAAGTTGTGCTCCGCAGATCAAAATGCCAATTCAGTTTTTGCTCTGTTCTATCTTGGAGTATTACCATCTTTATATCAGGATTGTTATAGGAATTGCACACCATCCTATGAACTCTTGGTACAGTGATACTTCTTGCCATCATTGTTCATTCCTCGGTTCCTGTGTTATTGTAACCGGAATGCCGACAAGTGAATCGTGGTGTGTGAAATCAATACTCCCAGCAACCTCGTTGCTTGGTAGTTAAAGGACAATAATTTCATTCTTAGCGTGTTGGTTTTTGAATCATCCTTCTAAGATTGATCGTGCTATCTTGTCCATCTTCCTGGTGCACGCTTCGATTGATGAGTTAGGATTTTGTCAAGTCCTCACTCATTTGATCATATCGTCTTGCCCTGAAAAGCAAGATTGTTCTCGAACTTAGTAACATACCGGTGGTTTGTGATTTTCTGAATATCTTCTCAGAAGTATTACCAGGTTGTCACCTGATCGCTATGTTGAGTTCGTGATCAAGTTGGTTTATTCCTGTAAACCACCCCTTCTCCAAGAATCCGTGTTGGATACCCTGAGCTAGTTGGATAAGCTAAACAACAACTTGGAGAGTTGGAGGATAAAAGCTTGCCTGACTTAGTTCGTTCCAAAGGGATAATCTTGTGTAGTGTGTGTTGAAGAAAGATGATATCTTCATCGATTGGTCCCTGTGATCAGTTGCTGGACCTATTGTCTTATCAATCCTTTGATTTGAGTATGGGCTATCATCCAATCAGACCAGAACCAACGATATTCGTAATGTTGTCTTACTCGTGGTTGATCCCTCGAGTATACACCATTATATCTTTTGGGTCTGACCCATGCTATCACTTGTTCACTTAACTATGGAATTCCTTTTAAAAGGAAACCCAGATGAATTGTTGATGAGCCCATTGACAACATCCTTATCTCCTCCATGATTTTGTTGGACATTAAGCTAGTGTTGGAAACTTTTGAAAGCATTTCTTCATGCTAACTCATGAAGTATTTGTTTGATGGAAGGAGTGACTTCCTCTTATACACGTGCATTTGGTGAAAGTTGCCGCCGTGGATTTGAGAAAGTTAGTTTTGCTTCCTCTGGAATCATCCCAAGTCAGTCATGCATACGTGCGAAGTATTCTGTGGTCTGGAGACTTGCAACCTTCATTCCGTATGTGTTCCGAGCACACCAAGCCACTGATTGAGTTGTTCAAAGATAAAGCAGTCTGTCCAAGGTGAACTCTTTGGACTTCCACGCGTGGAGACTTCGATGTCATTAATGATGGTTCCCCACCTGAACTCGGTAGTGTTTTATTATAAGACTACTTTGTGGTCATGCTTGTCTTGGACAACATGTTCACATGTTTGTAGCAGAACCAGCTCATGTTTTGGAGCTTACTATCGTAGTTCATTCCTCGAGAATCTCGCAGCGTTGTCTCGTCGAATTGTGTTGCAAACTTTCATTTTTCTTCCTAGACTCGATGAGTCTGGAATATCCTGACACCAACCAGATCTGAATCTCAGGCAGATATGATGGTTTGGAACATTTCCCAAGAACTATAATATCGGTCCCTCGAAAACCGGTAAAGTGGATGTCGTGGCCAACACACCCAGCCGGAAGACCTGTTATTATAATATCTTGATTGAGGAAGTTGGCCACCTCCCCATAAGGATTTCGTAGGATCTACTCCCTAGTTGCCCCTATGGATTTTGAGATCCCGAAGTCCGACCTTTTTACTTGATGTTCTAGATATCAAACCATATCTATGAATGGGTTACGCTAGCACATCAAGGAGAACATTAGAAGCGGAGTGCTAAATGTCTCTCGGTCGATCGTCCAGATTTTGTTCCTTGGCTCGCTAAGGTGAAATCTGAGAAAGTGTTATCCTCCTTTGCATCTGCATCGTCCATCGCTATTCATCATGATAGTAAGTTGTGTTGCCAGGATCCTTGACACGGATGCTGGTAAAACCCTGATGAATATGGAAATGCTCAAGTTCTTGAGAGCACGCACAAGCGCTACGTGTTACCATCGACTCTAACTGGATTCCTCTCAGTTTCCTCGGCAATGCTATGACCTTTTCAAACAGTGAATTCACTCTCTATTGTTGGGTTCTTCCCCAGTTACCAGAATCATTCCCAGCATTTGCATTTTGTTCCCAGCTTGCACCGCCAATGTGCCATTCTACCATGGGTCTCTTCCATTTCCGGTGATAAGCAAATTCATCCATTACGTTGTCTTCAACAAGGTAATCCACATCATCCAAGTCCGAGTATGCCATTCTACCGACCCCCTCCAAATGATCGCTCGAGAATTGTCCTAGGCTGGTTTAAAGAGTTTCAATGATCTTTGAATCAAAAGTAATTATTTTTGCCACTTAAGGGGATATCTCTACGAGTCACCATCCCTAAGATGCCTCGTTGTGGTATCATGGCAACTCAACTCCTCGCTACGTTGACAATCGATTACCACCTTCTTAAGCGTGAAATTGTTGTCTACCTAGTGAACCTTCGTCATCCGTTTCTTTCCACCCCTCTTGATGTGTATCTCGTGTCTCAACCCGAGAGATGGTCCTATGTCTCGTTCCGTGAGTTGTTCGATCTTCGAGAAGATCGACCCTGCGAGAGTCTCCTTCTTTCCTCCATGTCATGTGACAGGATTTCTCAGAGCAAGACCTCGAGTCAAAGATGGTGAATGAATCAACGTTCAACTAAAGTGCACCCTGGATCGTGAAGATTATACTAGTCTGCGTTACCCTTCACTTTACCCTACGCTTGAATCTCGAGACGAGATTCTTGTTTAGTGGGGGTGAGTAGTCACATCCCTAGCTGCTGGTAGTGCTCTAGGCTAGCTTCATGTGTGCATCATGTCTATATTTTCGAAACTTGAACTGAGGAATTTTGGAAGCCTCAAAAACTTAAATAAAAGAGGGGCAAAAACCCTAGAAATCTCATTCATTGCTCCAAAAATGCCCTTTTAAATGTTTGATAATTTTTGGTAAGGGTTCTGGTCCCAACCAAAATATTGAACATTTTTAAGGAATTATTTTTGGGACTTTGGATTTAATTCATTAGCTATTTGAATTTGAATTATATTCATATAATTAGAATATAATTTCAAATACCCCGGAAATATTTTATAAGCTTTTGGAAAAGTCCATCTAGCAATATAAAATATTCAGAGGAGTTTTTGGCATTGTTTGAATTATTTTTAAATTCAAAACAGTGGCAAAACAGATTAAATAAGAGAAAACAGAACTGAAATAGAAATAAAAGAGAGAGAGAGAGAAGGAAGTTACCTGGCCTCACCCGTGCAGCCCACCAGAGCCGGCCCAGCTCCTGTGCTGGTCCAGCACTGTGCGGCCCAGCCCACCGCAGTCGCCACCGTCTTCAACCTCCTGCCAGTAGGCAGGAGGGCGTGTGCCCGACGCGCGCGCGCACGCGCCGGCCACCTCATGCTTGCCGCTTGCTCCTGGACGTCGCTAGGTGCGCCACGCCACCCCCTCGAACCCCTCTCACTCTTCCTCGAGGCCCCGCCCCTCTGCTCCCTCTCTCTCGCCCGAACCCAAACGCAGCCATCGCCGCCGACTAGAACCACCGCGGCCACATGTCCTCCCTCGCCTCTCCGACGCGCCCCCGAGCTCCGCCGTGACGTCCCCGTCCCTACCACGGAGCCACAAGACGTCGGACGCCCTGGAGCACCGTCACCGACGCCATCTTCTTCCTCTCAACCGACGGCCGTCGTCGCTTGATTCGCCGCCCACAGAGCGTCCCCGGCCTCGCCCTCACGCTCGTTGGACTCGCGGTGAGCCGCTGACCCATTCCCCTCTTCTTCCCATGCCGTTTGGCCGCTCTAGCCATTGCTTCCGCCGGACCCGAGAGCTCGCCGCCGCCGTGCCCCATCACCGTCGTGGCCAGAGCCACCGTGGCTCAAAGCCGGGCACACCACCGTGCTCCAAACCTCACTAGGAGCACGTAGAATCCACCAGCTTCCCCTCCCGAGCACCACAATGCCAAACCCGCAGGTGCCCGAACTCCGGCCGCCGCCGGGGTCGATGCCGCGCTCAACTCCGGCCACCCCACGCCCTCTCGTGGGTCCCCCTAGATGCGCGGGAGCATGGGCTCACCCTTGGTGCCCTCAGCGCGACCAGCCGCGGGCTGTAGCGCCGTCCCGAGCAACTCCGGCGAGGTCTCGCCATCGCCGTGGTCGCCGGCGTCACTTGCTGACGTGGCTGGCTTAGTTAGCCACTAATCACCGCACCGTGTCACTGGCACTGGGCCCCACGTCTTAATTAATCTTAGTTTATTTTCTGTTTAGTTTAACTAACCAGATGGGCCCCACCCGTCAGCTTTGACCACGCTGACATGGACGTTGACCGACCCCACACGTCAGTATTGACCTGCTGACGTGTCTGTTGACCCGGCCCCACCTGCCATTGACACTAACCAGCCTCAGTCACTGACCAGTGGACCCCACTGGTCAGGTTTGACCACCAACAGCGTCTGTTGACCTGCTGACGTCACAGTGACGCAGTGCTGACGCAGCAAATCCTTTTCTGGATTTATTTATTATTCAGGAATTTCAGAAAATAGCTAAAACTTCAATAAATCATAGAAAATTAACCATAACTCCAAATTAAATAAATTATATATGAAAAATTATCAGAAAAATTCAAGGAATCCATCTGTACCATTTTCATGCATGTTAGAACAACTTATAGATGCTGTTTAGCACAAATCATATAAAGGGCATTTAAATAATCACATATGGAGTTTGAATTTGAATCTTGTATTCAAACCAACTTCATTTAATCTGTTGCTAGTTGCATTAGCTCAAAACACATTCATTTTGCCATGTCATGATCATGCATCATATTGTGCATTGCATTGATTGTGTTCCCTTCTGTGTTGCCGGTATTTGTCCCCTCTCGATAGACGTGATACCGATGATGTGATCGTTGACACTGATGAAGACTCAGTGTTATCTTCAGAAGTGCCAGGCAAGCAAAACCCCCTTGTTCATTCCGATACAAACCTACTCTCTCGCCCCTGCTCTCTTTTACTGCATTAGGACAACACCGATTCATCTGTTACTTGCTGCGGTAGCTGAACCCCTTTATCCTTTGCATGACCTGTCATTGCCACAGTAAATAGATGAAACCCACTAGCATGAGTAGGAGTTGTTTGAGCCCTGATGTGCCTACTCATTCATGCTTGTTTGTCATGCCTGCTACTGCTTAGAGTTGAGTCAGGTCTGATTCATCGGGGATGAATCAGAGGTGTGTGAACATGTCCTACTATGTGTGAACTAAGTGTGTGAACACGATTTGGTAAAAGGTGTCGGTGAGGGGCCATGTAGGAGTACATGGTGGGTTGTCTCATTGAAGCCGTCCTCAGGAACTGAGTTCTGTGTTTGTGATCCATGATTCAGCTACTACCATACATTGGGCCCTGAAATATGACCCCGCTCGACTTCTTATTCACCCTTGTCCTCTGTCCAGGAGTTGCAAGTAGTTTCTGGTGTTTGTAGTATGCTGGAGGCCGTGGACAGCGCTGACCGTAGGGGTGGGCTGTGATGCGGTAGGCACGTGGCCGGGTAAACCGGGCACCCGTTTGGTGTCACGGAACCCTGTTCACATCGTTTGGGGCTGTGAGCGAAACTCCGGCCGGATCTCCTCATGGATGGAACCCGAATAGGCGATAAACCTGGACTAGAGACTTGAGTGTTTAGGTAGGTCATGGTCTACACCCACGTCGGCTTTCGCTTGAAGTCTGCCGAGCACATGTCGTGTGCAGACGCTAAGTGGTGGAAACATGTATGAAGAAGTACACCCCTGCAGGGTTAACATCATCTATTCGAATAACCGTGTCCACGGAAAAGGACTTCTGGGTTGCTTATATCAGTTCATAGACAAGTGAAAGTGGATACTTTAAAATACGCAAGATAAGTGTGAGTGCTATGGATGGCGTTCTCGTAGGGAGACGGGAGCGGATCCATAGTGGTGTATTGATATGGTGAATATGTGGACTCGTGTGCGCCACCTCAAAAGAGTCGCTTGCAGTCGTAGTTTAGGATAGCCACCGAGTCAAAGCTGGCTTGCTGCAGTTAAACCCCACCATCCCCTTTGTTGATAATGATGCATATGTAGTTAGCTCTGATGTAAGTCTTGCTGGGTACATTTGTACTCACGTTTGCCTATTTTATGTTTTTGCAGAGAGACTTCGGTCTCACTAGTAGTTTCGCGTGGACTTCGACGTTTAGCTTGTTACCTCAGCTACGATCTTGTGCCTCGGCAGGATCTGGTAGATAGTCAG
The DNA here is from genome assembly GCF_018294505.1 of Triticum aestivum. Classification (NCBI taxonomy): domain Eukaryota; kingdom Viridiplantae; phylum Streptophyta; class Magnoliopsida; order Poales; family Poaceae; genus Triticum; species Triticum aestivum. The sequence continues at coordinate 410,628,682 of NC_057794.1, forward strand.
GCTTCTCAGCCTTTTTCAGTTATAGATGTCTGTACCCAGACATGATAGCTTCCGCTTGTGCTTTGACTTGTATGCTCTGATTGTTGGGTCATGAGACCCATGTTTGTAATATCTCGCTCCTCGGAGCCTATTGAATAAATTACTTGAGTCGTAGAGTCATGTTGTGATGCCATGTTGTGTTTGCACATATCGAGCATATTGTGTGTATGTTATTGAAATGCTTGGTATGTGTGGGATCTGACTATCTAGTTGTTTATCTTTAGTAGCCTCTCTTACCGGGAAATGTCTCCTAGTGTTTCCACCGAGCCATGGTAGCTTGCTACTGCTCCGGAACACTTAGGCTAGCCGGCATGTGTCCTTCTTCGTTCCGGTGTCTGTCCCTTCGGGGAAATGTCACGCGATGAATACCGGAGTCCTGTTAGCCTGCTACAGCCCGGTTCACCGGAGTCCTGCTAGCCCAGTGCTACAGCCTGGATTCACTCGCTGATGACCGACACGTTCGATGCTGGGTCATGGATGCCTGTCCCTGTAAGTCTGTGCCACTTTGGGTTTACGACTAGCCATGTCAGCCCGGGCTCCTTATCATATGGATGCTAGTGACACTGTCATATACGTGTGCCAAAAGGCGCAAACGGTCCCGGGCTAAGGTAAGGCGACACCCGTGGGAATACCGTGCGTGAGGCCGCAAAGTGATATGAGGTGTTACATGCTAGATCGATGTGGCATTGAGTCGGGGTCCTGACATTCTCACCCGGTTATCCTCAGATGCATTGCAGAATTTCTCTTGTCGACGAACCAAGTTCGGATATATCCATAGATTCTGCAAGCCAGACAAACATCTATCGTTCCTTCACAACTCTCAGGTTTTGCGTTACTCCTCTAAAATCGTCGGTGGGTAAGGTCGTACTCTCTTCCAGGGTTTTTCCTTCAGCAAGAATGTGCTTGCTTCTTGGCAGGTCCTGGGCCTGTGGGTTATGGCCCATCTTATTACTTGTAATCCTTGAGCTCATCCTCGGGCAACTGATCATTATTCCAACTTCCAACTTCCTGGTATTCTTAAATCCATCCAATTGTACTCTCTTCATTCCTTCTATTGGCACCAAACTAAGACGTGATTATTCAAACTCATCACGGAGTTACAATCATTCCATAATACCAACATCATACCTCCTTTATATCCAATAGTAATTCATCTCTTCATCCTCGTGGGTTATCCCACATACCGAGATATAAACTTATACTTATGGAGTCCATATTCCACTTCGTGGAACATTATTATCCTTTCCAGGGTCAAGCGTCCTTACAGGGGAATATTGGCCATCTCTGGATGTCACTTCTTCAACTGGGAAACGTGAAACACATCATGAACTCATGACGGTCCTTCAGGTGACTCCAACTTGTTGGCCACTTCTCCCATACGCTCCAAAACTCGGTATGGTCCTACAAATCTCGGGGCTAACTTTCCGTTAACTCCAATCCGTTTAACTCCTCGCATAGGGGGCACACGAAGACATGCTCTTTCTCCAATTTCATAGACTACCTCCTTGCGTTTTTAAGTCTGCAAAACTCTTCTGCCTGGACTGAGCTACCTTCAGTCTATCTCGAATCAACTTAACATTCTCTTCTGACTCCTTGATCACATTTGGTCCAAACAACTAACAGTCTCCAACTTCATCCCACACACTCTTGGGGTATCTCATATATCGAGACAAAACTCGTATTCATTTTGTCCGAAATCTATTACAGGGTACTACCACCCTTAAAATGCACAAATCTTCCATAGACCATATTTCTCATATCCTCAGAATGGTCAAAATTCTTCTTCATAGAGTAACAACTCATAAAATCCATATTAGTACCAACGATGCTACTTTATTCATTCTCAAATGATTACAATCTCTCGCTTCTCCATTACATGTCTCAACTCAACACCTTAATATAGAAGATAAAATGTTCTCACTTGTACTACTCCATTTCTTTTGTTGCAAACTCAACTATCTAGCACAAGTTTCCTTCTCCTTAGGGCATTCTCTGGCAAAGTGCCCTGCTCCATTACAACTAAAACATATTACTTCTGACAAGTCTCGAGGTTTCCTTTTTGGGCAACTGTTGAGGTAGTGCCCTGACTCCTTGCACCTGTAACAGGTGATATGACTCAGGTCCTTCGAGGAATCCAATCTGCTTCTCTTCTTGGACCTTTTCATGCCAATCATGGCTTCTATTTCTTGTGGGTCATATTCTACTTCCTCCGTCGGGAATTCTACTAGATCCCCATTCAAACAATTTTGGGAGATGTCTCCTTCTCCACATGAATAGCATGACCTGGTGTAGGGTTTAATTGGTTCTTCTTTGGGTGTGTACCCCACCTTTTCCTTCATCAAAGTTTCTTCTAAAATTTCCATGAGGGCTCCTTTATTTACTTCTTTCTTCTGTTGGATCGTTCGTTGTACCATGGGGTAAATGTGACACTGAGAAGGATAGTGGGTAGTCCCTTCACACAAGAAACAAGTGATCTGCCTAGTTGGGCATTCTTCAACTGGGTGACTTCCTTCACAATTAGGGCATTCATCCTTGTGTTCTTTATGGGTGTGTCCTATTTCCCCACAAATCTTGCATGCACAAGGTTTCTTCATATCCTTTCCATAAGGCTTCAACTTCTGGGACACAAACCGAGACTTTAGCAAAGTCAACTTAAAATCTTTCCAAGTGGTTACTCCTTGCCATCCATTGATGGTTTGGTACATCCTCCACCAAGTAGCAGCACCTTGTTCAAAGCACCGAAGAGCGTGCTGGGTCATATCCTTTCCGACTATAGGGTTATTCTTCATGTGATCCTCCATGTTCTGAATCCATTGGTCCGTCTCCAATTGACTCATCGGTCTAGAAAATACAAGCTCATCTCCATTCATCCTCTATTGGGTCCAAGGGTTTTGGGGTGAGATAAGAGAGATAGAGAGGGATGCACACGATACAAACAAAAGTTTGGAAAAGGCAGATTTTATTTGTGGCTGTCGGGAAAAAACATCAAACAAATGACAGCTCACAAATGTCGCATCTAACGTAAGTGTATAACAGGGGTTTGGTCTTCTAAAGGTCAATAAATCTTCAAAGACATCAAACCCATCAAGTCTTGCTTCATGCCTCCAATGGCTTCTTCCAATCATGCTTGTCTTTTTCCAAGTTCTTTTGCCATATCATATCTATTAACGTGAAGTCTCTCATGACATTCTTTAATATTTCTGGAGTTGCATTCCAAACTTCCGGGTTTCAGCATCCTTGACATGAACCATGATCCTGCTGTTCTTCAGTTCTTAACGAATCTCCGGTATCTCGAGGTTTTGCTCCTCCAGCTTGGCTACTTCAGCTCCTTGGTCCTAAGTTCTTCACGGAATGCTTCTTTGTCGAATATAGCTTCCTGCAGGGCCATCTTACAATCCTTGATGTAATACTCCAGATCATGGTGATACACTAGCTAAGGTTAAAACTTCATCTTTTGCTGACAGATGCTCCATTAGCCTTCTACCATCCAATCCTTCTATGCATATGCATGCTTAACTCAGCACGGTGACAATAGCATAAGCGGGCGATAACATTATGGATATCCGTGTTTCTGCCCTTGTCATTTCCTCGAGCTATCATTCCATAGTTGATATCTCCTGCCTTAGGGTTTTCCTTGGCAGAACTTTGAGTTTTTAACTCTCCATGCTCCGGTCTTTCTCCGATACACCTTGATCTCGGGTATTGACAACTTTCATAGTCTGCCAAGTTCCAAAAGGGTAGCCTTCCTAGGTCATACAAATCTGGGAATTCTTCAGAGCCTTCAAATTCTCCTTGTCTTCGGTCTTCAACCGTTGTAGTTTCCATTATTCAGATGCACGGAAAATACTCTTCATTCCGAAGTGGTCTTAGTTGTCTAATATCTTGTACTTCTTGGAGTCGTCTCATTAGTCGAATCTTCGTGTGGTCAAAAGGGAAAAGGGGTATGGTCGCACAAAAAGGGAATATTTGAATAAGCTCAGAAGAGAAGAGAGGTAAAAGATCTTTTTGAAAGGGAAAGTTGTAGAGAAAAATCTTTGCTATGGGCTTGCCAGTTTCTAGGTTCACGTCCTACAGTTAACATGTGCTCTGATACCATCTTGTAGCGACCCGACCTCAGACGGTCAAGTCTTTGTGCTTAAGTGTCATCCCTGGATCGGTATGCTGACACACACAGTACTCGAGGATTTATAACAGAGGTAAATCACATGTAAAAAGTAACGTAAATACTATTACCTCAATCCAAAATAGCGGAAGTAACAAGGTTGTGGATTCCCATCAACACCAACGGCAAAGTTGAGTGTAGAAATTGTAACCCTAACGTATCACTTACTCGTCGTAAGAAATCCTGCAACATGAGATGTTGCAGCCACAGAGGGTCAGTACATTGAATGTACTAGCAAATTCACACTATAAAGCAATGATGAATAATGGCTATCACTACATGCATATTTGGCTGGTGGAAAAGCTCTACGGTTGTAAGGTTTTTGCGAAAAGCCAATTTTTCCCTACTGCAAAGGAATAAATTTATTTAACTATCATGGTGGTTGTTAAACATTGAGAATGGTTGACAGCATTCTCAATCCCAATTAAGTAATATCATTAAACCCAACAATATTCATTTAAAGTAACATGATGAGATCAATAGGGTAATCCAAGAACCAGAGACTCAAGATGTCCATAACCGGGGACACGGCTAATCATGATTAGTTTATACACTCTGCAGAGGTTTGCGCACTTTTCCCCCCAAGACTCGATCTCCTCCGTTGGATTTCTCCCACTACAAGGTGTTTGAGAAACGGATGACCGAGACATAGTCTTTCAGAAGCGTTTGCACCTTATGATGGGTAGACCGTACCACCTACAACCCCTACATCTGCTAATCTACCACTGCAAGAGTTCACACGACTTAATCAACTATGCTAGAGCCCATAATAGCTTGTGGCTGCACACGGAAGTTTCTATCATGAATAATCTTATGATCCCTTTTGAGCCTGGGTGGCGGACCGTAGGATGATCGCATGGTATATCCCCGGGATATCCTAGGACAACACTGGTATATCCCTAGGTGTTCGGGCAAGTCCAGTGGTATATCCCCATGGTGCCCCTAGCAATCCACCCATATGTGTATTCAAGTTGCCACCTTAAGTTGAACCATTAAATAACAATCTCACATCTGTCATGGATTTCACTCATACCCAAACCACATCTACGAGCGTAGCATAGCAATATAAGCAACGCGTAGTAGTAACTCCCAAGGGTTTGATAGTAACAGTTATAGGTTCCTACCTCAGTAACTACTACCCAATACCCACATGTTATCAATCCTACTCACGCAATGTTTGAGGGTTGAAACTAATGCATAAAAACTGGGTACGAAAGGGATATGATCAAAGTGTGAACTTGCCTGCAATGTTGGTGAAGATGATTCACACTCAAAACTCTTGCTAGCTCTACTCGTCACACTCCGGTCAATCTATCGTAAGCAAGCAATAGTAACCACGCATAAGCAATCACTAAAAAAATCAGAAAGAACGAAGAAGACGATTCAGAAACATCAAAACCAACCAAATAACTCTTGCAACATAAAACAATTTCTAACAGTACAAAATTATGTGAATTTGGCCTTATTAGAATGTTTAGGTCAAGAGCTTCGATTTGCAAAAAGAATCAACTCAAACGAAGCTACGAAACTCAAGTTATGATCAAATGAAGTTTGAATTCAAATCTGATCTAATTCAAATTTTAAACTTTTTAAAAACATGTTTAAGTTGTTTTACTAGATAGAGGAGATCGTAACGAAGACGTGGGCATTGGTTTCGTTGGATTTGGACAAACGAGCGAAAAGATATGGTCGTTTGAAGTACAGGGACTAATCTATAAAAGAAACTACTACAAATAGGTCCCTGGACGAAATTAAACAGAAAAAGAAAAAAAATCTATCTAACGAATGTTCGCTGTAGAAGCTTACATAGCGAACATTTACTAATTAAAGAAAAGGTTTATGGTTTTTTTAAACAAAATCGATCTGGTCCTTTGGATCCAGATCTGACGACGAGGGAGGAGCGGGGAGTTACCGCGGCGGCGGCGGCGGTCAACGGCGAGCCGGGACGGCGGCGGCGGCTCAGGTCCGACCGGGGCGGTGGCTCCGGTCGTCCAGGAGGGCGGCGAAGGGGCCAGGGAGGGGCGGCGCGACGAGACGAGGAGGATGGCGGCGTCGGCGGTGGTCCGCGGGACGTGACGGAGCGGGGCAGCGGCGGTGGTTCTCGCCGGCGACTGCGGCTTCCGGCGGATGCGGCACATCGGCTGAGGGAGAGAGAGAGAGAGAGAGAGACGGGGCCCGGCTCCGCTATTTGAGGAGGGGGAGGCGAGGCGGTTCCTTGCGCGAGGGGCCAGGGCGGAGATGCGGACTCCTGCCCGGTCATGGCGGCGCCGGTGAGGCGTGCGGGCAGTGGACTCCCGCACGGGAGGGAGGCGGTGCGGCGAGGCTGGGCTTTGGCCTGGCCCGGTTGGAGCTGGGCCGACCCAGTCGGGGAAAGGGTTTTTTTTAAAGAATTTTCCAGACAACAGAAACATAAATAAAACAAAATAAATAAAAATTTCCTATAGGCATATAATATATCAAAATTTTCAAAAAATTATTTTCTACGATGTGAACATTTTTCTAACATTAAATAAAATACACAAAAATTCTAATAATTCAAACAGTGCTACTGGTCTAATAAAATCCAATAAAAACTTTTTTAAAATACCAAAATGATTTCAAATTAATTTTTCTCCAATTTTCTATTATAGGGAATCATGTTACCCTAGTTTCCATATATTTTATTTTTGGAGAAAAATAATTTGAATAAAACTCAAATAACTCCAAATTGAAAAATAAATTCAAAAGAACTTTGAATTTAATTCTTTGAAACTCCCAACTCATATTTCATAAGTTTTGAAGAAGTCATTTTATCTTCGCTCGTGAAAATCATTGAGTTGCTTGAAGTTTAAGAATTTGAAATATTTTCAAATAAAATTCAAATATTTTCAACAACCCTTTTCATTTAATTTAAATGGAAGAAGTCATGTCATCTTCTCTCTAGGGTTTTGGGTTGAAAAGAATTTGAATTCACGGAGATTAGAAAGCAAATATGAAAGTTTGGGAAAGTCCTTTTATTCCCTCTCATGTAACTTTCAAAAAGTTTCGAATTCACTCACTTTCAGACAATCAATCAAATCTATCTATTTATTATAACATTCCAAAATTTAGAATTTTGGGATGTTACAAACGTCATGCTAATGCACCTGAGGAAAACGATGCTGAAGAAAATGCTGATCAAATTCCTCAACGTCAACCCGCTCATCCTCGCGTTGCAAATGATGTGCAAATTGAGAAAATCATTAGCGACATCAACATTCCAGGTCCTCTCACACGCTTAAGAGCTTCACATTCATCTAACTTTTGTGGGCACTTTGCTTTCGTCTCTATCATAGAGCCCACTAAGGTAGATGAAGAATTTTTGGAGCCTGAGTGGATTCAAGCTATACAAGAGGAATTACATCAATTTGAGATCAACAACGTCTGGGAATTGGTCAAACGTCTAGATCCTCACAAGCACAATATCATCGGCAAAAAGTGGATCTACCGCAACAAGCAAGATGAAAATGGCCTTGTGGTGAGGAATAAGGCACAACTTGTAGATCAAGGCTACACACAGGTTGAAGGAATTGATTTCGATGAAACTTTTGCACTTGTTGCTAGACTTGAAGCTATTCGCATATTACTTGCTTATGCTAACCATCATGATATCACTTTATATCAAATGGATGTGAAAAGTGCATTCCTCAATGGTAAGCTTGAGGAAGAAGTGTATGTTGCTCAACCCCCAGGTTTTGAAGATCCAAAGCATCCCGACAAAGTCTTCAGACTCAATAAGGCCCTCTATGGACTCAAGCAGGCCCCACGGGCGTGGTATGATACTTTGAAGGAATTCCTCATGAAGAAAGGCTTCAAACCCGGTTCACTTGATCCAACTCTTTTCACTAAATCTTATGATGGTGAATTGTTTGTGTGCCAAATATATGTTGATGATATTATCTTTGGCTATACTGATGAATTTGCCTATATGATGAGTGAAGAATATCAAATGTCTATGATGGGAGAATTGAAATTCTTCTTAGGTCTTCACATTCGTCAACAACGCAATGGCATATTCATATCTCAGGAGAAATATCTCAAGGATGTACTGAGGAAATTCGGCATGTAAGATTGCAAAGGAGTCAAAATCCCTATGCCCACAAATGGCCATCTATGCACTGATGAAAATGGTATTGACTTTGATCAAAAGGTATACCGCTCCATGATTGGTTCTTTATTGTACCTATGTGCATCTAGGCCAGATATTATGCTTAGTGTTTGAATGTGTGCTCGATTTCAAGCTACACCGAAGGAATCACACCATAAAGCTGTGAAGCATATTCTTCGATATCTAGCTCACACACCAACACTTGGATTATGGTACCCCAAGGGCTCGGCTTTTGATCTCATTGGATTTTCAGAATCTGACTATGCTGGTGATCGTGTGGATCGCAAGTCAACATCTGGCACATGGCTTTTCCTCGAACGATCTTTGGTCTATTGTTCCTTGAAGAAACAGAACTGCGTATCACTATCTACTTCTGAAGCTGAGTACATTGCTGCTGGTTCTTGTTGTGCTCAACTGCTATGGATGAAGCAAACTCTCAAGGACTACGGCGTCAACGTGAAGAATGTGCCACTTTACTGTGACAATGAGAGTGCCATCAAGATTGCTAATAACCCAGTTCAGCACTCGAAGACAAAGCACATTCAGATTCGTCATCATTTTCTTCGTGATCATGTGTTGACGGGCGACATCTCTATTGAGCATGTGAAGACTAAAGAACAGCTAGTCGATATCTTCACTAAGCCCTTGGATAAGAAGAGATTTAGCAAGTTGTGGTGTGAGCTAAATATCCTAGAATCTTTGAATGTTCTTTGAAAAGGACACCCATCCTAACACTTATGCCAAATTGATGACTTAGATGTGCAACACATGAAGAAACGGTTTTCTTCAATCAATGAAGACTAACACTCTAAGTGTGAAGAAATTAACGAAGAATTTGATTCTCAGAACCCTACGACAATTGTACCGGTGTCTGAAATCATCATTCTTATATGGTGGGTCATGCCACCACAAAATGTTGAAAAACTTCAATTGAGCTTTTCCTCAGTTCTTTGAAATTCCTCAGTTGTTTTTCAATTTGCATTGTCTTCTCCATTTCCGTCGTTTTTCTTCATTGGCTATATATATATATATATATATGAGTTTATGTGCTCTACAACATTCGCTTATTGCTATTTCTTCAAGTTGCTTGTTCCGCTAAGTGAATGTGATCGGACCCTTCCCCCTCTATGCTAAACTCAACCCAGTCTATTCAAAAATTCTTCATGTGCGTTCTATTTGAAACTCATTCAAAATCTTCACTGTGTCCTTGTCAGCCAAAGAAATTGCAAACGGAACTTTAAAACCTATCTTATCTAAACTTTCGGCTTTGCCGCTCAAACCATTCCACATCCCACGACAACACTTATCTATTCACCCACGATCTCACACGATCTTCACTTCTCAGTACGTGGATGACACATGTCAAGCAAATGAGAAGGGTCAGGGGCACGTTCGTCCAATTTCTTCGGGCGAATAGTTTTTTCACCGTGGCTATAAATACCCCTCCCTTCCTCACTTCACTTTTACTCCGCTCGTTCTCACTCCAACTCGAGCTTCTCAAACCCTAGCGCCGCCGCTACTTCATCGTTGTCGGTGAGGAAGAGCTTCACTGCCTCAACCTCATCGCCGTCGTACTCGCGCCGGTTGTGGATTTCTTCACTCCGTCGCCGCTGTAGCTGTCTTCCTCTGCCAAGTTAGGGCGTGGAAGATCTGAACTGACGAATTTCACATCTACACCTCTCAGTTCGTCATGTTCTTTGTCCAGGGTAATTAAAAGTTACTTTTACTGCCCTCTTTGATTCAAATGATAACTACAAAATCTTCAAAGGTGTTTATACTTCAAATTCATCACACACTGAACACGTCACATGTCATATGATCTTGATTCATTTCTCTGAAGCTATATTTTTCTTCAAGATTCCTCAAATGTGTGGATTTTCGATCTATACATCTCTGGAACCTAAGACAAATAACGCTTAGTGAAATTCTTCGAGACACATCTGGTCAAATTCCTCAAACTTGCTCCTTTTTTGAAAAACCTCTGAGAACGCATATGACCTCTCCATTTTCCTCCAACTATACTCTGTTCACATGTACTCATGTCAGCTGCTGAATCACTAGGTTCTCATCAACTTAACTCATTTGCAGCGTTCCTCGAAGAAAAGTTGCATACATCTTCAGAGAATTCCATTGTTCAAATTCCTCATATGAAGAAAATGGCTGATGGAAAGAAGCCATAGAAGGGAGGAAAGAGGCTTGAGGTCAATACTGCTTTTGAGATCCCTGATGACATATACAAGGATTATTGCACTCCTGATGAGGCCACTCATGGAAAGGAAACCAAGAATGAGCACAAAGTGCGCATTCAAAGAATAGAGAGGAGATGGGCAAGAGAGTGGAGGGAGTACATGTATGTTACTCCCAAGTACATGAAGAAATTCGCTCTCAATCCTCCATGCCCAAGACCTCCGTTGGCACCTGGCCAAGAAGCAGATCCCACCAGCCTCAAGCGCGGTGAAGATTATCCTAATGAATGGGCCAAGCGCCAGGCCAAGTTGGCCAGACAAGCAAGAGAAGCAGTGAGGAAATTCAATGAAGACTCTGCTGCTGCTGCCACTACTGAGGCCTCTGCAAGCAAGCCAAAGAAGGCCATGCCAAAGAAGCCTGCTCACAAGCCAAGTGCTTCACCAGCAATGCCCTCATGGCCAAGTTCCTTAGCAATGCCCTCACGGCCAGATTCTTCAAAGCCCTCACAGCCAACTCCTCAAGCTGCTCCCACTTCAAAATCCTCAGCTCCTCCGCCAAAGTCCTCGGCTGCTCCGACCAAATCCTCAACACATGCGCATCTTGCCACATGCCAAAGGACGACGGGCATCTCTATTGCCTCAGGAGCATCTGCTAGTTCCTCAGCACCACTGCATTCTTCAACTGGTCCAACTTTGTTGAAGACCAAGGAAACTGCTGGACGAGGCTCTCGACCAAGTCCTCAAAAGAAGGAGGTCACTTTTCAAGTGTCGCCAGATGAAGACGAAGTTGATGATGATGAACTTGCAGAAATCATCAGAGACAGGCAGGTCAAGGCTGCTAGAGCCAAGGGCACAAATGTGCCTCTGCTTTTGGATCCAAAGTTGATCCTTGAGTACATTGACCTATGGCACAAGGACCCAAATACTCATATGCCTGATTTCAAGCTGACTCCTATCCAAAGTCATATGTTGACTCACTTCATACAAAGAAGAAAAATGGAAGTTTGAGAAGGCCAGGAAGATCAAGAAAGCACAGTACAAAAAGGAGCGCTACCTAAAGAAAAACGTTGTCTCTATGACAACTGAAGAACTCGTCAATATACAGTCTGAGATCAAGAAACTCAGTGATGAATTTGACGCATACCATGCTGATTGGCTAGGAGCCAAGGTAGTTTTGTGAGACTCACTGACAACTTCACTTCAAATGTTGCAGTCCCAACGCAACAGGAAATTCCTCAGGCTGAAGCATCTGCTCAGCCTACCGAAGAAAATGCCAGCACCGCTGATGACAATCAGGCTGCTGAAGAAAATGCTAATTCGAGGGCTGATGACTTCATTCCAGCCATCAAAGAAACTGCCAGGGCAACCACTAGAGTCGTGCCTGAAGAAAGTGAAGACGTTAGGGCAACTGCATCAGTTGCGCCTGAAGAAATTCAACCAAATTCCACTGCTCGTCTTGCGCCTACACCAACTTCGATCCTTCCATCTGCATCAGATGTGAAGAAGACCAAGGCTGCAGAGCGTGCAGTAGTGAAGAAAAGGAAGGCATCAACTTCATCAGATTCTTCAACCCCGAAGAAGATGAAGCCATTGACCAGCTCATTTGCCAACCCAATTGATGTTGTTCCTATCTCAACCATGCCATCAAAGGACCGTGTTCCTTTTGATGAAGAATATGTGATTCCAAGTGAATCCTATGAAGAGAATCCCTTTGCTGCTTCGTCAGAGCAGTTGGATGAAGAAATTGAAGTGGATGAAATCACTTCAACCCCAATTATCTCATCGCCCATGCCTCAGTTCACTGCTGAAGAGGCCGGCGTTGAAGAAATGGGTGAAGAAGTCGATGTGGACATTAGATGCAGCATGCCAGTGCTGAATGATAACTTTTGGGAAAGTCAGCACCCCGACTCTCCTCTGTTCACACCTCTTCAACAAATTCCCCAGTCCCCAGTAACTACTGAAATCCAAATGGGACCGGAAGAACCTCGTGCAACTTCGTCCATCCATGAAGAAATTCTAGCCACTAGTGCTGATGAACATGTAAATGAAGAATTGAAGTCCCAGGCTGCCACTGAAGAAGTACCTGAAATTCTTCAGCCTGTGGAACCTGAGATTGAGATCCTTGAGGTTGTGATGCAATTGACTGACACTCCTCACCCCAAGCCAAAGGATCCCTTCTCAAAGAAACAAAAAATCAAGGCTGATGACTTCTTTGGCGAGCATGTATTCTTCACTGACTACAATCCTTATGGCCCTATTCGTCGTAGGAGGAAGCGCTTCTGGACTGCCAGCCAGGCCAATTTCTATTCTTCGCTGCTTTTCAACAAGGACAAAATCTTCTACCATGAGCATATTCCTCATGTGGACATGGAATCATTGCCTTGTTTCACTCCTGTACTCGGTGTGCTTCATGACGTAGGCCTCCTCAACTTTTGCTCTGACATTGTTGACTGGAATGAAGAGCTTATTCTTCAGTTCTACGCTACACTGCATATCACAGGTGATCCTAAAGATATCAACTCATGGGTCTTGGACTGGATGACCGATAATACTCATTATAAGGCACCGGCCTCTGAATTGCTTCATGCCCTGCCCATTAGTCCACCCAGTGAAGGAGCTCGCTACCTGTACCAAGAACCTGAACTCACTGCTCATTACATGCAAGTGTTAATGAAGCCTCTGAAGTCCGGTCAAGCCCCAAGGACCAAATTCCTCGTAAAGGACTTACTCTATGTGCCCAGAACAGTCTATCGCATTATGACGAGGATAATGAGCCCCATCAAAGGCCACGACTCATCTGATGAGGAAATAGTTGGCATCATGAAGAATCTACTATTCAACATCATTCATAGCATTCCAACCAATTATGATGATTTCTTCATGAGGACTTTGGCAAATGTTGCACTCTCTCCGTTTGAGTTGAAGCCTTATGCTCCTTGGATTATGAGATTCCTCAGAACAAGGTCTTCACTCAACTACAAGGCTGATTTTCAGAATCACCTCAGCTACTTGCCCCTGATTGAAGTCCTCAAGCAGACTTTTACTTCAACTGATGAAAAGGGCAAGACACCTCTTGTCATTGATGAAGGCATTCGTCCATTGGATGGTCAGTTTCGCAAAGTTACATCTTACTCCACCAATGATGACTCTGCCACTCATGATTCTGCTGCCAATTCACCCAAGTCTACTCCTCAAGCCACAGCTCCACGTGTGATGACTGACCGTGAGCTGCTTCTTAGTCTTCACCAGAAGGTGGATCAAAATCATAAATGGGTTAAGCATCAGTTTGGTTCTATTCTTCACAACATGACTGCTACACATAATGCAGTGAAGAAAAACCATTACTGCCTCCATGAAGTTTTCGGTCGCACCTGGGCTGTCTTATCTCATTTGTATGGTGAAGAAGATCTAAAGAAAATGGGTCTCAAGGAAGATTTAGACTGGTCTGCACCTCCTCCGAAGAAATTCAAGAAGGTCAAAGTTCCTACCTTGGTGGCCAGTTCATATTCTTCATCCCGCGACACCGACGAGTATGAAGACTGGGACGACACTGCAGCAGGCCCTACAATGACAAACGACCCCAACATCGCTGGTGCTCCTCCGTCAACTTGATATTCTTCAGGGGCGTTTGTCCTCATTTTCAACCTTTTTGTCATTCGATGACAAAGGGGGAGAAATTTGAGTTAGTCTTCAAGCGGGTCTACTTTTATGGGCTTTTTTTCTAAGTAACAACTCTCGTTCTTTTGAAGACTTTGCTGGATCGATTTGTAATCTTAAACTCTATGGTGGCCTGATACTTTTATTGTGCTTTCCTGCATTCTTATTCCTTATTAATGTTAATGCACACATGCTGGATTACATCAGTCACCATATTTCATCATGCATTTCAAATTCTTCATATTATATGTCAATGCATGTATGAATTACAAGATATCACTACAAAAAAAATACACATCCGTGGCATTTTGGGCCGAACGAAATCTTTGTCATACATATGACACTTCTACGATGATAAAAAATCATGACAAAAAGGCTTCTACTTTTATGACAAAAAATCATGACAGAAAATGGGCTTTTCATCCCAGTATCGTCATAGATGTGGTGGGCTCCTAATTCTATGACAAAAAATCATGACAGAAAATGGGCTTTTTGTCATGGGCGGGCCGGAGACGCAGCTGCATGACATTCTTTGGGCCGTCCATGATGGGAAAAACCGTGGTAGAAGCGAGGGCGAGGAAAATTTCAGGGAGTTCCCGGTTACGGTGGGAGGTCGGGGGCCGTGCGATGCGCGTTTCTCTTGTACATGTACGCGCGTGTGTGCGAGGCATTGGCTCTAACTGAACCCGAGCGAGGCGTTGGCCTCTAACTGAACCCGAGCGATTGCACTGTAGGCTATGTGATACGACCATTTTGCATCATGCTTTTATATCGATATTTATTGCATTATGGGCTGTTATTTCACATTATGTCACAATACTTATGGCTATTCTCTCTTATTTTACATGGTTTACATAAGGAGGGAGAATGCCGCCAGCTGGAATTCTGGGCTAGAAAGTAGCAAATATTAGAGACCTATTCTGCACAACTCCAAAAGTCCTGAAACTCCACGGAATACCTTATAATAAATAATGAAAAATCCTCGCCAAAGATGAAGACTAGGGGGCCCACACCCTGCTCATGAGGGTGGGGCGCCCCCCCCTAGGGCGCGCCCCTACCTCGTGGGCCCCCTGGTGGCTCTCCGATGACCATCTTCTCCTATATGAAATCTTTCGTCGAGAAAAAAATAGGAAGCAACCTTTCGGGACGAAACTCCGCCGCCACGAGGCGGAACCTTGGTGGATCCAATCTAGAGCCCCGGCAGAGCTATTCTGCCGGGGAAACTTCCCTCCCGGAGGGGGAAATCATCGCCATCGTCATCACCAACACTCCTCTCATCGGGAGAGGGCAATCTCCATCAACATCTTCATCAGCACCATCTCATCTCAAAACCCTAGTTCATCTCTTGTATCCAATTCTTGTCTCCAAGTCCGGGATTGGTGCTAGTAGGTTGATAGTAGTGTTAATTACTCCTTGTAGTTGATGCTAGTTGGTTTAATTGGTGGAAGATCATATGTTCAGATCCTTTATGCATATTATTACCCATCTGATTATGAACATGAATATGCTTTGTGAGTAGTTACGTTTGTTCTTGAGGACAAGGGAGAAGTCTTGCTATTAGTAGTCATGTGAATTTGGTATTCGTTCGATATTTTGATGAGATGCATGTTGTCTAGCCTCTAGTGGTGTTATGTGAACGTCGACTACATAACACTTCACCATTATTTGGGCCTAGAGGAAGGCATTGGGAAGTAATAAGTAGATGATGGGTTGCTAGAGTGAAAGAATCTTAAACCCTAGTTATGTGTTGCTTCGTAAGGGGCTGATTTGGATCCATATGTTTCATGCTATGGTTAGGTTTACCTTAATACTTTTTTTGTAGTTGCGGATGCTTGCAATAGAGGTTAATCATAAGTGGGATGCTTGTTCAAGTAAGAACAACACCCAAGCATCGGTCCACCCACATGTCAAATTATCAAAGTACCGAACGCGAATCATATGAGCATGATGAAAACTAGATTGACGATATTCCCATGTGTCCTCGGGAGCGCTTTTCCTTATATAAGAGTTTGTCTAGGCTTGTCCTTTGCTACAAAAAGGATTGGGCCACCTTGCTGAACTTTATTTACTTTTGTTACTTGTTGCTCGTTACAAATTATTTTATCACAAAACTATCTGTTACCACTTATTTCAGTACTTGCGAAGAATACCTTGCTGAAAACCGTTTATCATTTCCTTCTGCTCCTTGTTGGGTTCGACACTCTTACTTATAGAAAGGACTACGATAGATCCCCTATACTTGTGGGTCATCAAGACTCTTTTCTGGCGCCGTTGCCGGGGAGTGAAGCGCCTTTGGTAGGTGGAATTTGGTAAGGAAAAATTTATATAGTGTGCTGAAATTTATTGTCACTTATTACTATGGAAAGTAATCCTCTTAGGGGCTTGTTCGGGGTATCTTCACCCCGACCAGTAGAGAAAAGAGTTGCTCCTTAACCTACTGAATCTACTGAAAATGAATGTGAAAATGAAATTCCTTATGAGTATCCTTTGGGTATGATAGAAAAACTGCTAGCTAATCCTTTTACACGAGATGGAACAAAGCATCCTGATGAACAACTAATATATGTGGATGAAGTTTGTGGATTATTTAAGCTTGCAGGTATACCCGATGATGTTGCTAAGAAGAAGATCTTCCCTTTATCTTTGCAAGGGAGACGCATTGATATGGTATAGGCTATGTGATGATACTAGATCATGGAACTATAGAAGATTGAAATTGGAATTTCATCAAAAGTATTACCCTATGCATCTTGTTCATCGTGATCGCAATTATATATATAATTTTTGGCCTCGCAATGGAGAAAGCATCACTCAAGGTTGGGGGAGGCTTAAATCAGTGTTATATTCATGCCCCAATCATGAGCTCTCAAGAGAAATGATTATTCAAAAATTTTATGCTCGGCTTTTTGATAACAATCGCACCATGCTTGATACTTGTTGTGCTGGCTCTTTTATGATGAAGACTGTTGAATTCAAATGGGATTTATTGGATAGAATTAAACTCAACTCTGAATATTGGGACCTCGACAATGGTAAGGAGTCAGGTATGACACCTAAGTTTGATTGTGTTAAATCTTTTATGGATACCGATATTTTCCGTAAGTTTAGCACTAAATATGGACTTGATTCTGAGATAGTAGCTTCTTTCTGTGAATCTTTTGCTACTTATGTTGATCTCCCTAAGGAGAAGTGGTTTGAATATCATCCTCCCATAGAAGTAAATGTAGCTGCACCTATTAAAGTTGAAGAAAATACTTATAATGATCCTATTGTTCCTACTTCTTATGTTGAGAAACCACCTTTCCCCGTTAGAATAAAGGATCATGCTAAAGCTTCAACTGTGGTTCGTAAAAGCAATATTAAAACATATACACCTCCTGAGCAAGTTAAGGTTGAACCTAATATTGCTATTGTTAAAGAGCTCTTGTCTAATAATATTGATGGGCATGTTATTCAGTTCTGCGGTGAAACTGCTAGAATTGCTAAACCTTGTACTAAAGATAAACATAGACCTATGGTAGGCATGCCTGTTATTTCTGTTAAAATAGGAGATCATTGTTATCATGGCTTATGTGATATGGGTGCTAGTGCTAGTGTTATACCTTATGACTTGTATAAAGAAATCAAGCATGAGATTGCACCTGCTGAGTTAGAAGATATTGATGTCACAATTAAACTTGCTAATAGAGATACTATTTCATCAATGGGAATTGTTAGAGATGTTGAAGTCTTGTGCGGGAAAACTAAATATCCTGCTGATTTTCTTGTTCTTAGTTCCCCACAAGATAGCTTTTGTCCCATTATATTTGGTAGACCCTTCTTGAATACAGTTAATGCTAGGATAGACTGCGAAAAGAATGTTGTTACTATTGGCTTGGATGATATGACTCATGAGTTTAATTTCTCTAAATTTAGTAAACAACACCGTGAAGAAGAATTGCCTAGTAAGGATTAAATTATTGGTCTTGCTTCTATTGCGTACCTCCTAGTGATCCTTTAGAACAATATTTGCTAGATCATGAGAATGATATGTTTATGAATGAAAGAAGGGAAATAGATGAAGTATTCTTTAAACAGGAACCTATGCTGAAACACAATTTGCCTGTTGAAATCCTAGGGGATCCCCCTCCACCTATGGGTGATCCTGTGTTTGAGCTTAAATTGTTGCCTGATAATCTTAAATATGCTTATCTTGATGAAAAGAATATATATCATGTTACTATTAGTGCTAACCTTTCAGAGCATGAAGAAGAAAGATTATTGAAAACTCTGAAGAAGCACCATGCTGCTATTGGATATACTCTTGATGATCTTAAGGGCATTAGTCCCATTCTATGTCAACATAAAATAAATTTGGAAGCAGATGCCAAACCAGTTCATGATCCTCAACGATGTCTGAATCCTAAAATGAAAGAAGTGGTAAGAAAAGAAATACTAAAGCTTCTGGAGGCAGGTATAATTTATCCCATTGCTGATAGTCAGTGGGTAAGTCATGTTCATTGTGTCCCTAAGAAGGGAGGTGTTACTGTTGTTCCTAATGATAAAGATGAATTGATTCCATAAAGAATCATTACAGGTTATAGGATGGTAATTGATTTCTTCAAATTAAATAAGGCTACTAAGAAAGATTATTACCCCTTACCTTTTATCGACCAAATGCTAGAAAGATTATGCAAACATACACATTACTGCTTTCTAGATGGTTATTCTGGTTTCTCTCAAATACCTGTGTCGGCTAAATATCAATCAAAGACTACTTTTACATGCCCTTTTGGTACTTTTGCTTACAGACATATGCCTTTTGGTTTATGTAATGCACCTGCTACCTTTCAAAGATGCATGATGGCTATATTCTCTGACTTGTGTGAAAAGATTTGTGAGGCTTTCATGGATGACTTTTCCGTCTATGGATCTTCTTTTGACGATTGCTTGAGAAATCTTGATCGATTTTTGCAGAGATGTGAAGAAACTAATCTTGTCTTGAATTGGGAAAAGTGCCACTTTATGGTTAATGAAGGTATTGTCTTGGGGCATAAAGTTTCCGAAAGAGGTATTGAAGTTGATAAATCCAAGGTTGATGCTATTGAAAAGATGCCATGTCCCAAGGACATCAAAGGTATAAGAAGTTTCCTTGGTCAAGTCGGATTTTATAGGAGGTTCATTAAGGACTTCTCAAAAATTTCTCGGCCTCTGACTAATTTATGAAAAAAAGATATACCATTTGTCTTTAATGATGATTGTGTGGAGGCATTTGAAATACTTAAGAAAGCATTAGTCTCTGCACCTATTGTTCAGCCACCTGATTGGAATTTACCCTTTGAAATTATGTGTGATGCTAGTGATTATGCTGTAGGTGCTGTTCTAGGGCAAAGAGTTGATAAGAAATTAAATGTTATCCATTATGCTAGTAAGACTCTAGACAATGCTCAAAGAAATTATGCTACTACTGAAAAAGAACTTTTAGCAGTTTTATTTGCTTGTGATAAGTTCAGATCTTATATTGTTGATTCTAAAGTAACTATCCACACTGATCATGCTACTATTAAATATCTTATGGAGAAGAAAGATGCTAAACCTAGACTTATTAGATGGGTTCTCTTGCTACAAGAATTTGATTTGCATATTGTTGATAGAAAAGGAGCTGAGAACCCCGTTGCAGACGACTTATCTAGGTTAGAGAATGTTCTTGATGACCCACTACCTATTGATGATAGCTTTCCTGATGAGCAATTAAATGTCATAAGTACTTCTCGTAGTACCCCTTGGTATGCTGATTATGCTAATTACATAGTTGCTAAATTTATACCACCTAGCTTCACATACCAACAAAAGAAAAAGTTCTTCTATGATTTGAGACATTACTTTTGGGATGACCCACATCTTTATAAAGAAGGAGTAGATGGTGTTATTAGACGCTGTGTACCTGAGCATGAACATGAACAGATCCTACGCAAGTGCCACTCTAAAACTTATGGAGGACACCACGCGGGAGATAGAACTGCACATAAGGTATTGCAATCCGGTTTTTATTGGCCTACTCTCTTCAAAGATGCCCGTAAGTTTGTCCTATCTTGTGATGAATGTTAAAGAATTGGTAATATTAGTAGACGTCAAGAAATGCCTATGAACTATTCACTTGTTATTGAACCGTTTGATGTTTGGGGCTTTGATTATATGGTACCTTTTCCTTCCTCTCATGGTTATACACATATTTTAGTTGCTGTTGATTACGTTACTAAGTGGGTAGAAGCTATTCCAACTAGTAGTGCTGATCATAACACTTCTATTAAAATGCTTAAAGAAGTTATTTTTCCGAGGTTTGGAGTCCCTAGATATTTAATGACTGATGGTGGTTCTCATTTTATTCATGGTGCTTTCCGTAAAATGCTTGCTAAATATGACGTCAATCATAGAATTGCATCTCCATATCACCCACAGTCTAGTGGTCAAGTAGAATTGAGTAATAGAGAACTTAAATTAATTTTGCAAAAGACTGTCAATAGGTCTAGAAAGAATTGGTCCAAGAAACTTGATGATGCATTATGGGCCTATAGAACTGCATATAAAAATCCTATGGGGATGTCTCCGTATAAAATGGTTTATGAAAAAGCATGTCACTTACCTCTCGAACTAGAACACAAGGCTTATTGGGCTATTAAAGAGCTCAACTATGATTTCAAACTTGCCGGTGAAAAGAGGCTATTTGATATTAGCTCTCTTGGTGAATGGAGAACCCAAGCTTATTAAAATGCCAAGTTGTTTAAAGAAAAGGTTAAAATATGGCATGACAAAAGGATACAAAAGCGTGAGTTTAATGTAGGTGATTATGTATTGCTATACAACTCTCGTTTATGATTTTTTGCAGGGAAACTTCTCTCTAAATGGGAAGGCCCCTATGTTATCGAGGAGGTCTATCATTCTGGTGCCATAAAAATCAACAACTTCGAAGGCACATATCCGAAGGTGGTAAATGGTCAAAGAATCAAACACTATATCTCAGGTAATCCCATAAATGTTGAAAACAATATTATTGAAACCGTAACCCCAGAGGAATACATAAGGGACACTTTCCAGAATGTTTCAGACTCCGAAAAGGAATAGGTATGTGGTACGGTAAGTAAACCGACTCCAAAACAATTTTTAAAGCAATATTTCTCCGTTTTGGAATATTTAGAAAAATAGAAAATTAAGTAGCAGTCTGGGAAGGACACGAGGGCCCCACGAGGGTGGAGGGCGTGCCCTATCCCCCTGGGCGCGCCCCCCTACCTCGTGAGCTCCTCGTGTGCCTTCCGGACTCTGCTTTCTTGCACGATACGTATTTTGTTCAGTAAAAATTCACTATATAATCTCCCGGGGGTTTTGACTCCCGTATCACGCAAAAATTCCCTGTCTTTGTTTCGAGCAATTTTCTGTCAGGGTTGTCAAGGTCAGGCACTATGTCATCTCCCTCCTCCTCCCACCACGAGGGCAACGATGCTTGGCTAATGAAGATAGAGCTGAAGAGAGAAGAACCTATGGAGATCAACAAGGATGAAGGGATCAAGAAGGACATGGAGGACCAAGTTCCAGCAACAGAAGGCACCCTTCAACTAGATCATAATCTTCTTACCCCTATAGAAATCGAAGCTTTCAAGATGATTGAGTTGGCTCGTATACAAAATAAGTATCGCACACGTGAAAATATTTTGTTGAAGGAGCATATGATCGCACTCAAGGGCATTATCCGCAAGTTAGACGACCTCCTACGCTCGATGTGCGACTATCCGCCATCAACAACACCTCCACCTCCTTCACCAACCAAGGAGATATAATAACATGGGTATGGGCACTCCCCTTGGCAACTGCCAAGCTTCGGGGAGGTGCCCCAGTATCGTATCACAATCAAAATTCCTATCTTTACCGTTTTCCTTAATTCGATCCTATTAGTAGTATTTTGATCTAGTAGAATAAAGTTTATGGCATGATCTAGTTGTGAGTTTTGCTTTATTATCCTTCTATGTAAGCGAGTTTGTGAGCTATATAATAAAGATTAGTGTTGAGTCAAGGGCTTGATTTCCTTGCTATGATCTTGGGTGAATAAAAGAAAAGAGAAAAAGAATAAGAAGAAACAAAAGTTCATATTGATCTTATTGATAGTAATGACTTCACATAGAAAGAGTGTGATGATTAAAAGTTGTTGGGAGTTGGCAGACATAGCTTTGGTCATCGTTGCAATTAATAGGAAGTAATAAGGAAAGAGAGGTTTCACATATAAATATACTATCATTGACATCTTTTATGATTGGGAACACTCATCAAAATATGACATGCTAAAGAGTTGATGTTGGACAAGGAAGACAACGTAATGGGTTATGTTTTCTTATATCTAAGATCAAGTATGTTGTCATGGATCACCCAACATGTTGAGCTTGCCTTTCCCCCTCATGCTAGCCAAATTCTCAACACCAAGTAGAGATACTACTTGTGCTTCCAAATACCCTTAAACCAGTTTTTCCATGAGAGTCCACCATATCTACCTATGGATTGAATAAGATCCTTCAAGTAAGTTGTCATCGGTGCAAAGCAATAAAAATTTCTCTCTAAATATGTATGATTGATTGGTGTGGGTGAAATAAGCTTTATACGATCTTGTGATGTGGAAGTAATAAAAGCGACGGACTGCATAATAAAGGTTCATATCACAAGGGGCAATATAAAGTGACGTTCTTTCGCATTAAGGTTTTGTGCATCCAACCATAAAAGCGCATGGCAACTTCTGCTTCCCTCTGCGAAGGGCCTATCTTTTATTATTATCTTCTACCTTATGCAAGTGTCATGGTGATGTTCACCTTTCCTTTTTCATTTTATCCTTTGGCAAGCCCAGCATGTTGGAAAGAACCTGATAGGTATATCAAATTGGATGTAGGGAGGCATGAGTTATTATTGTTGACATTACCCTTGAGGTAAAAGGTTGTGGGGCGAAACTATAAGCCCCTATCTTTCTCTGTGTCTGATTAAAACTCCGTAACCACAAGTATTGCGCGAGTGTTAGCAATTATGAAGGACTAGATGATAGTTGAGTATGTGGACTTGCTTTTTAGCTCTGACATAGACAATTTCTGATGTTATGATAAATTGCAATTGCTTCAATGACTGAGGTTATAGTTTGTTGGTTCTCAATAAGGTTTTTGATTCATACTTTTGCATTGTGAATAGATCATCACTTGAACATAAGTAATCATATGACAATATCTATGTATGTTGCTGTTATGAGAATAATCATGATGCCCTCATGTACGTATTTTATTTTTATCGACGTCTCTACCTCTAAACATGGGGACATATTTATTGTTATCGGCTTTCGCTTGAGGACAAGCGAGGTCTAAGCTTGGGGAGTTGATACGTCCATTTTGCATGATGCTTTTATATCGATATTTATTGCATTATGGGATGTTATTTCACATTATATATGTCACAACACTTATGGCTATTCTCTCTTATTTTACAAGGTTTACATAAGGAGGGAGAATGCCGGCAGCTGGAATTCTGGGCTGGAAAAGGAGCAAATATTAGAGACCTATTTTGCCCAAATCCAAAAGTCCTGAAACTCCACGGAATACCTTATAATAAATAATGAAAAATCCTCACCAATGATGAAGACTAGGGGGCCCACACCCTGCTCACGAGGGTGGGGCGCCCCCCTAGGGCGCGCCCCCTACCTCGTGGGCCCCCTGGTGGCTCTCCGATGACCATCTTCTCCTATATGAAGTCTTTCGTCGAGAAAAAAAAGGAAGCAACCTTTCGGGACGAAACTCTGCCGCCACGAGGCGGAACCTTGGCGGATCCAATCTAGAGCTTCGGCAGAGCTTTTCTGCCGGGGAAACTTCCCTCCCGGAGGGGGAAAATCATCGCCATTGTCATCACCAACGCTCCTCTCATCGGGAGAGGGCAATCTCCATCAACATCTTCATCAGCACCATGTCATCTCAGAACCATAATTCATCTCTTGTATCCAACTCTTGTCTCCAAGTCCGGGATTGGTGCTAGTAGGTTGCTAGTAGTGTTAATTACTCCTTGTAGTTGATGCTAGTTGGTCTAATTGGTGGAAGATCATATGTTCAAATCCTTTATGCATATTATTACCGCTCTGATTATGAACATGAATATGCTTTGTGAGTAGTTACGTTTGTTCCGGAGGACAAGGGAGAAGTCTTGCTATTAGTAGTCATGTGAATTTGGTATTCGTTCGATATTTTGATGAGATGCATGTTGTCTAGCCTCTAGTGGTGTTATGTGAACGTTGACTACATAACACTTCACCATTATTTGGGCCTAGAGGAAGGCATTGGGAAGTAATAAGTAGATGATGGGTTGCTAGAGTGACAGAAGCTTAAACCTAGTTTATGCGTTGCTTCGTAAGGGGCTGATTTGTATCCATATGTTTCATGCTATGGTTAGGTTTACCTTAATACTTTTGTTGTAGTTGCGGATGCTTGCAATGGAGGTTAATCATAATTTGGATGCTTGTTCAAGTAAGAACAGCACCCAAGCACCGGTCCACCCACATGTCAAATTATCAAAGTACCGAACGCGAATCATATGAGCATGATGAAAACTAGCTTGACGATATTCCCATGTGTCCTCGGGAGCGCTTTTCCTTATATAAGAGTTTGTCCAGGCTTGTCCTTTGCTACAAAAAGGATTGGGCCACCTTGCTGCACTTTATTTAATTTTGTTACTTGTTGCTCGTTACAAATTATCTTATCACAAAACTATCTGTTACCACTTATTTCAGTACTTGCAGAGAATACCTTGCTGAAAACCGTTTACCATTTCCTTCTGCTCCCCGTTGGGTTCTACACTCTTACTTATCGAAAGGACTAGGATAGATCCCCTATACTTGTGGGTCATCACTACGCGTTACTGAACCCGAGCGATCGATCGATGGGTGTTAACTGAACCCGATCGAGCGATTCCTTCACTACTGCTGCTAATTGAAGTCGACCGATTGGATGAACAGTGAGCGTTGTGGGGGGGGGGGTGGATGAGCAATGAGCGGTGGCGTTGCCTCTAGATGAACAGGACCCTGTGGTGTGGTGGAGGGCTGGATGAACAGTAGACGGTGGAGGGGTGCTCGTGGAGGGGTGGTTGAACATGCCCCCGTGGTGTGGAGGGCTGGATGAACAGTAGACGGTGGAGGGCTGGTTGAACAATAGCCGGTGGAGTAGTGCACGGTGGAGGCTGGATGAACAGGAGCGCGTGGAGGCTGGAGGAGGTCGACGGTAGCCCGTGGAGGCTGGAGGAGGTCGACAGTGGAGATGAACAGTATCCCGTGGAGTCCCGTTTTGCGGTACGCCATACCCCTCCTGATGAACAGGACCCCTGTTTCGACCGTAGGAGGTCTGTTACATCCATTTTGCAGTACGCCACACCCCTCCCGATCAACAGGACCGCCCTTTCGACCGTAGGAGGTCCATTTCCTCCATTTTGCGGTACGCCACACCCCTCCCGATCATAAGGACCCCCGTTTTGACCGTAGGAGGTCCGTTTCCTCCGTTCTGCAGTACGCCAGGCCTCGTTTCCATCGCCATTCCGTCCAAGCCCTCCCGATGAACATGACCACACATTCCATTCCGACCCAACCGGTTGGCTCCAACGCGTTCCGTTGCCTCCCGATGAACACGACGCATTCCGTGGCCTCCCCATGAACATCACGCTTTCCATTGCCTCCCCATGAACACGACGCATTCTATTGCCTCCCCATGAACACAACGATGACGTTGTTTCTTCGTTCCGATCCAGCCATGTACACGAGCCCTGGTCCTACGTATGCGTGAGTAGGCGTTCGAGACCCCACCCATATGTACACATACGTGGCCGTATTTTCTTTCTTGCACCCTGGCCGCTGTACGTACGTGTACATGCTACGTGCGCACCTCTACTACGACACGTGCGCCCCTCTACTACGACACGTGCGCGCCTCTACATCGACCAGTATGTACGTACACGTTCGCGACCAGAATGACAATGCTACGTATGCTTCGACCGGGTGGGTCCCGACTGTCAGGCACTTCCTTTCCTGCGAAGATGTAGCTGGTGGGTTCCAGTAGTCAGGGGGGCTAATCATTTTGTTTTTTTTTGCCCGGACGCACTTCCTTGCGTGCGAAGTTGTAGCTACTGGGTCCCAGCAGTCAGGGGGTGAATCGTTTTTTTGCTCAGACGCACTTCCTTGCGTGCGAAGGTGTAGCTGGTGGGTCCCAGCAGTCGGGGGGCGAATCGCTTTTTTTTGGATGCACTTCCTTGCGTGCGAAGATGTAGCTCGTGGGTCCCAGCAGTTAGGGGGCGAATTGTTTTTCCTGGATGCACTTCCTTGCGTGCGAAGATGTAGCTCGTGGGTCCCAGCAGCCAGGGGGTGAATCATTTTTTCACGAAGTACGGTGGCCCGTCCGGTGGGTCCCCGCTGTCAGGTGGAGGAATATTTATTTTGCGTGCAATAAGGATCCACTTCCTTGCGGCTGTCGTGGACCCAGCTGTCAGCCTCTCCACGTATAGTCCACGTCCGATGGAAATCGTTCCTTGACCACGTTGACCTCGCTGCGCCGAGAGCACCAGGGCGGTGGACGACGGTGAGGCCTAGGAAGGGGATGACGCGGAGCCGGGGAAGACGCGGCAGTGGATGCACACGCAGAGAGGAGTATGAGGGTTCACTGGTTCGGCTGCGCTGCCGTCGCCGCAGAATAACAGGGGGTGTGGGTGAGTGGAGGGATGGCCTGGCTAGTGGTGGGAGTAGTAGGGGGCGCTGAGGCCTCCGCAGCAGCACAGCCGACCACGGGAGACAGGAGCAGGCGGCACGACCGGTGCTGCTTTGGGCGGCTGGAGCAAAAGAAGACCAGAGGTTGAAGAAGCACGACGGCCGTTGGATGGACATCGTACGGTCACTGCAGCCAGAATCGTTTATATTGACTAAGTTGACAAAGCCCTTGGTACGTCAACTTAGTAGGCCCACAGGTCAGCTTTCGAAATGGTGCGCCCCAGATGTCAGGGGGACGAACCATTTTTTGGGCGGGTGACACTAGAATATCCAAGATTGAAGAAGAAGCACGGCATCTGTTGGATGGACATCCAACGGCCACTGCTACTAGAACCGTGTGTTGACTATAACGCGTCAACTCTATTTTTTTAAGGGACGCGTCAACTTAGTAAGGCCAGAAGTGTGTGTCAGAGAACTTATAGCCCATTTGAGATTTGTAAGAATGTGTAGCCCATTTTTGAATTCTAATGGAATTTACTACAGTCCATTTACAGTTTGTTAAAAGTACAGACCATTTCAACCAACCGTTCAAAATAAAATTCAATAAAATTTCCCACATTTTGATGGGATCCGAAATATTTTTATCCTGAAATTTCTATTCAGATTAAATACAATTTCAATATAAATTTATATTACGTAAAAATCCAATGAAACATTGCACTCGCAACAATTAATGAAATTAAAATTTTCAATATCCAAAAATAATATTTTATAAAGTAATCACGTGTTTGGTGCATTTTTTATAATTACTGCCCAGTTTTTATAATTACATC
Organism: Triticum aestivum; assembly: GCF_018294505.1. Taxonomy (NCBI): domain Eukaryota; kingdom Viridiplantae; phylum Streptophyta; class Magnoliopsida; order Poales; family Poaceae; genus Triticum; species Triticum aestivum. The sequence goes on from NC_057794.1 coordinate 410,656,415, forward strand.
CCATTTATTATTTCTTAAAGCTCATTTTCTTGTTAAGCCTAATGCATCCCTCCTAGGAAAGATTTGCAGCCTAGCAGGGCGGAGAATAACAACTTGACCTTGCCTGGGTATTCCTAAAAAAAGTATAGCTGGGCTAGCCATTTTCAACTTGAAAAAAATTAATACCTGGGCTGGATATCTGGCCTGGGCTAGAAGGGCCACAGCCCGCCCAGTTAATACCTGCAGCGATGTTTTCGTTGTTGTTCAGTGGAGAAAAATTAATATCTAGGCTAAACATCGAAAAACTCTGCAGTGCTCACACCTCAAAAACACAAATACTGCTCGAGCTGCTTGGTCCCAGCTGTGGCCGCTTCTTGTGCAATTCTCTCGTTTATTGACTACTCCCTCCTTTCCGGTTTATAAGGCTCAATTCAAAAATCTCACCAACCAAGGTAGATGATGAGTGGTGGAATATTTTTTTAGTTTGCAAAAGCACCCAATTAATGCTCTTGTTTTCCTCGAAAAATTATGTTTACGAATGCATTAATTGCAATGCATGCATGCATAAAGCGCATGCATTGGTCAGTTTTCTCTTAATACTTGCATGCAATGATTTAATGCACCTTGAAGTCTGAACATGTGATGGGAAACAACCAAATTGAGCCTTATAAAATGGAAAAACTAAAATTTTGAGATAAGCCCTATAAACCGGAAAGGAGGGAGTACTACATAAGTTGACAATGGTGTGGGACCATGATGTCATGAAACCAAGAGGAAGCAAAATAAATTAGAGGTATATATATATATAGTGTTACTATTCATCAACCAGGGTGTAGAATAAGTTATTCTTCACCCGAGGTAATCTTACGATCATTTCATAATTAAATTACATTTCAAATTCAAATTGTTACATTCCTATTGATTCACTACGTAAAATTTGACATAAGAAAATAAAAATATAGGTCATAAGACAAGAAAATTTGCAGTTTATGTGTATTTTAGACTATGTTTTTATGTTTGTAATTTTACATAACTTAAAATATTTTTTACGGTGATTATATATTTTCTTACGGTCCATTTTTGCGTCGGAAATAAGACAAAACTTACGGAACGTAAATTTACGGTGCATTGATGGTAAAATAGAGGGGGGGGTGAAGAATAACTATGCCTCACCCAGGGTGACGAATAGCACGTCCCAATGGAGAACATGGTAGTCGATGATCCGGTGCCAACACCCTACTCCGCGCCATCCTCGCCGGTGCATTGCACCATGACCATCGGCGAGGCCCGTGCCCAATATATGGACATGGTGAGGCAGATGCGTGAGGAGCAGTTCCGGGAGGCGCAGGCCGATGCCGCCTACAACCACCATCTCCTCGAGGAGCACCTGCAGGCGAAGGAGCAAATCACCGCGGAGCGGGAGGAGTGGGTGGAGCAGGAGGCGTTGCTCGACTCGTACCGCTCCGCCCGCAAGGGCCGCCTTGAGCACTGGCGGTACCGCATGCAGGTGGTGGAGGCTGCGGCCGCCTACAAAGAGGCTAGCAAAGAGGGAGATGAAGCGGGCGAGGCGCTGTTTGGTGAGACCGAGGACGAGGCAGAGGACAATGCCGGCTCCGACGAGTCCCCGCGTCACTAGCGTCGACGAGGCCCTGCTCCGCCGAGGCCCAGCGGCGCCAACAACGAGGCAGAGGACACCACCGGCTCTGCCGAGGCCCCGCCCCGCCAAAATCGAGGCAAAGGACATCGCCGGCTCCGCCGAGGCCCCACCACACAGAAAACAAGGAAGAGTAGAACACGGTAGGTCGCCGCCGCTCGGGTCCAAGTAAGGCCACTGCTGCTACCCTCCGGTTGAAGCCAAGCTAGGCGGGTTGACCATTGACGGCCGGTTAGCTTCTTGGCGGCGACGTGGAGTTGGAGAGCTGCGCTGGAGAAGAACGCTGCGTCTACTTAACTGCTGGTGCAGTTGGCTGACTGACACATGGGCCCAACAGGCCACATGTCATTTACGCAACTGCACCTGTAGTTAAGTCATTGAAGCTTCTGTTCGGCTCAGCGGGACACAGGTGGGTAGCTTCGGTTAATTAATTATACCTCCAGCGCACCCCTTTTTAGTTGAAGAATGTATGAAATGTAATGAGATCCGGCATGTTTATATGAAATCCGACCGTGTATGAATGAATTTATTTCGATTAGTTCGAATTCCTGTATCACTGGCATTGGATGAACATGCAAAACAATACGTACTAGCATTATTCCCAGGGTGATCACCTCGTTTGCAGCAGTTTCACATGTACTCCCTTCGGTCCTTTCTAGTCTGCATACAAGTTTTGCCTGTAGTCAAAGTATCTCTACTTTGACCAATCTTATACAAAAAAGTATGCACTTTCACAATGTGCGAAGTAAAAAGGAATAGAAGGAGTACAAAGAGTTTGAGAAGCTTTTTAGTGTTTATGTACATTGCAATCAAACACACAGGCCTGGCAATTCATAGAGAACATTCAAAACAATCGATGATTATGCATCTCAGCGACTCACATGTTAGAGGCAATATTTACTTCACAACTAAAGAATAAAGAAAGAAAATGATCGACGCTACTGACAGCAAAGGGCGTCCCATTCAAAAATATCAAACACATGTCTTGCTAAAATCAATGAGCAAAATTTGACAAGGTAGTCCCATTCCAAAATATCAAATGCCTACGATTGTGGAATGGGCAGGGTTTGCCATTAGTCCGGACATTGACATGCCACCTCGTGCTAAATAAACAAGCTGTTCTTTTTGTGCAGCTCCACCAAAATCAACCAAATTCACGCGTAGCTTCGATGATTTCACCCTTATATGTTGCAATGCCTTGAACTTATCGGCACCTCCTTTCTTGTGGTGGAAATGAATGATTCGATGTATTCATGAACATTTTGTGCAGTTTCCATTGAAATCAAGCTGAGCACCCCTGTTTGCACAAATACAAAAAAGTGATTAGTATAAAGCAAACTGTACTATGAATTGACAGTTTCAACAGGCACATACATGGTCCATGTAGAGCACACTTTTAAAAAAATGGAACTCACCAGAAAGAATCCTAGAACAACATTGTACTCGCGCATCACAGCAAAAAAATGGAGATTTGTCAGTCCTTCTGAGCTGAAGTTAGTTTGGTCTTGTGGGGATTAATGTAACCATCCTTCAACTGCTCCTTCTGATGAGAAGATAGACATGGCTTCTTCATCCTGGCATAATCGGAACTAGTCACTTCACGTACTCCATATTCTTCTTTAGAGGAAGATCATCTTGTTGTGCAAAGATAAGAGGACTACTAAATGCTAGCATCCCTGTTTGCTCGAAAAAAAGGAAAGGAAATATTTAAAACAGCACAGATGAAGCACTTCTCAAGGACAATACCACTTTTTCATCACAGTATCTAAACAGTAGCACAACACCAATAGAGATGACAAAGCTCAATCATATGGATGAAATCAGTGGGCGAGTACCAACCTTTGTCAGGAGGCTTATTGTGTAGAGCATACAGATGAAGCACTTCTCCGGAACCATCTGTTGCTATCTACAGTGGTGGCCATGCTTAATATATACTCCTCGATTAGTTTAATGTTTCCAACATCTTCTTGTGCAGTTCCACTAAAATATATGGTATCTTCAAAGAAGATCCCTGTTTGCACAAGTTGAGATAATTACATATTACATTAAGAGTGGCATCAAATCAGTGGCAAAACAATTGCTTGTTCCAGCCATAGCAATAAATTAAGATGCAAAACTATATCATTACTTGTGTCATCATAGTTCTAGTGCTTCATTACAACACCGGGAGTTGATTTTTGTTTTTCTTCCACTTGTTCTTCCCCTTCATCACTTGGTTCAATAACAGACAAGCTTCACCTTCAATGTAAGATTTGGCATGTCAATTGGGGAGCACAAGTATAGTACTAAACTTAATTTTCCGATGAAAGTGGCAAAATACAGGCCAACAGTTGTGAAATATCCTTGTCTTACCTCAATGGTATATTACAGTGCACATACAGATTGGAAGTCTTGTCTCCATTTGTGCATTTCACTAAAATCAAGCAACATTATCGTACAAGTAGCACAACATATGAAAGCACACTGCAGAATCATGTGAAAGAAGGCTAGTACTGACCTCTCATGATGCGGAATTCAAACAACTCACAAGAAGAAGATCTGAACCAAATTTGCCTTAACGGATAGGAAGTAAGATCTCCTCTTGTGCAGTTCCACTAAGATCAAGCAATCAAGCAACGTTGTCGGTGTGACATTTTGGTTGAACTGCACAAAACACTCTTAAAACAAAAGTGTTTTGTGCAGTGCAACAATAGGTCACAATGGCAACGAGGTGAAGTAGATAACCCTGTTTACACAAAGGTGCAAAGGAAACAATTAGTGGTCAATAACGGTGGATGACACAGAAGCCAACAAAAAGCAGCATCTACCTTATCTAAATGGGAAAGAAAGCAAGACAGTAGCATTTCACAAACGGTGGCATTGATTAATATTAACATAGAGATTATATTAACAATAAAATTCATTAAACATGTAATTTGCTTTTAACTGTGGCATTGCATCAATTTTCCAGTGACATTATTAGAGGGTGTTTGTTTACAGGGACATTTTGGTGTAGGGACTAAAAAAACTCCGTGTCAGTCCCATCTAAACCAAACAGGAGGGACTTTTAGGGACTAAAAGTGGGCATTTGGGACTAAAGAAAGAAGACCCCGAGGGAGTCTTTTTGGGACATTTTCCAACAGTTGCCCCTGCCACGCAACGCACCTTGTCTCTATTAGTTCATTACTAGGGGTAACATGGTCTTTTAGCATGTCATTTAATAACCTCTAGTCCATGTTTAGTCCCTGGAACCAAGCAGGTAGGGACTAGGTAGTTTTTAACCAAACAGGGCCTTAGATTAACAATAGCTAACGAGTTGCACGGGACAGTGGACGCACCAGCACCATGTGCATCTACCGATGTACTGTGGTCATGCACAGTCTATTGCAACAAAGAACAAACAATCAAGGAGCATATTTGTGTTGGTCCCAGTTTTGTTATCTTTAGACACCTTTCCCTATGTGAGCGCAACAAATCTAGTCCTGCTCAAACTCTACAGCCTTGTCCCTTCCTTTCCTTTTTGAACTAGTACTTTCGCCCCTTCCTTTCCTCTTTGAACCACGTCCTAGATTTATGCGATACAACTTTCCCCACTACTTTCCCCCATTCCTTTCCTCTTTGAACCACATCTTAGATTCATGTTATACAACTTTCCCCCTTCATTTCCTCTTTGAACCACGTCCTAGATTCATGCTATATACAACTTTTCCCACTACTTTCCCCCACTCCTTTCCTCTTTGAACCACATCCCAGATTCATGGTATACATGCAGCTAGAGCAATGAATGTGGAGTAAGTAAATTATACTTTAAGGTTCTTGCGGCGTGGTTCGGTGGGCGACGGGACGGCGACGAAGAAGAAGGGGTCGGAGGCCATCCCGCGTCGCTGCTGGGTGTAAAGTGAACAGCTGCGCGGGTAGTCCCTCGCTGACGGCGACATCATTAAGCCTCCTTCCCTTCCCGGCGGACGGATCCTGCCGGCTCTTTGAGTAGCAGTGAGGTGAGAGAGAGGCCAACGAAGTCTTGTTTAGATCTGGAGAGGGCGAGAGAGTGTGAAGAGAGCAACAACTCCCTCAGTTCCAAATTACTCATCGAAGAAATGGTTGTATCTAGAACTAAAATACATCGAGATACATTCATACCTGCGACAAGTAATTCGGAACGGAGGGAGAGGGCGAGAGAGTGTGAAGAGAGCAACTACAAGCACTGAGGCTCCAGCGTGTATATATATACTTGAGAGAGAGTGTGAAGCGTGCAAACCCTAGAAAACATTTTGACCAGTCAAAGAATCCTCCTGGCACAATTTATGCTCAAGTGTAGTTATCGAACCTGAGACCTCAAGTTAGAAGGTGCAACGGGACCAAGGTGCGTGCGTGTGTGTGTGTGTGCGTGTGTGTGTGTGTGTTTAACAACATGTGTGTGTTACAGAGAGCGACAAATCGACCTACTCCTATAGAGAGATGTTGTGTAGTGTATGATTTTAGCCGCGAGAGTCGGTGCATCCTCTCGTTTCCGAGCGAGTCCGGTAGGGACATGCAGACAGCTGCCACGCCCGCTCCTGACCAGCCGGGCCCACCCAAAGCCCCTCCATCGCCCGCGCACGCTTCCCGCTCGAAACGATCAGCGCCGCTCCAAAGAATCGGTGTCACATTCATGCCCGGGCAGAGCGGACATGACCTCTCACTAGCGCAAGAGTGATGGTTACTGCTGGGTCTATTTGATTTGATGGCTCATTGGTCTTTACTACTGAGGTGGTAGGACTGCTGGATGTCCCACGCTTTCGGCGAAAGGAGGTACTACTACTAGATTACAATTTTCTCCATTCTTATAGCGGAGGCGTGCAAGAGCAGTGAAAACACGCAGGCTCAGTGATTACATGGCCCACCTCACACTATCACCGTGCGACACCCAACTCTTTACATAGTACGCCCTCCATTCCTAAATATTACTAGATGAGTCCCCGTGTGTTGCCGCGGAACAGTGGTATATCTCTCCGCGCAAAATTATCGATTTCATAGAACTAAAAAAACTCTATAACCGCATGACAAATGTGGTAGCCAAACTAAATAAACTCCCATCATCATTTAGATCATCCCATGTAAGGAAAAAAGATCAGCCAACTCCTACTGCATAATGGGATTATATTATTTTTTTTGACATGTTAATGGGACTTAAAAGCTCACTTACATGCATGCTACTGGTGCATGCTTGCATGCAGACATGTTGATGTGATTTAAAACCCACTCACATGCATGTGCCACGGTATTTCTGCATGCTTGCATGTGGCTTAGTGCGAAGCGTCTCAACGTCTAGATCAGACGGCTATTATGGACTGATTTACTTCATCTAACGGCTACATCAATTTTGATGATGTGGCTCAAGGAGAGGATAGAGAATTCCTAGTAGTGGGGGCTAGCTATTACTAGTAGATAAGTGTTTGTAGAGATTCCACTAAATACGGAAAAAAATGAATGAATCTACACTTAAAATGCATCTATATACATCCGCATGTGGTTCATGGTGAAATCTCTACAAAGACTATTTAGGAACGGGGGAGACGGCGTACTAAGCAAGCTTCTCCTCATTCTGCGAGTTGACGGGACACATCAAAAGTACTCTAGTGTATCGAGCCTTGCCTCTAAGGTAGGCCCCATATGGTTTGCCTCTTTTTTTAACATAACATGTCAAGTCACAATTTGTTTGTTCACCCGTGGTAGACGATCCTCCCTCCACCAAGTGGACAATCAGTACACGTGCCAAATTACCACGTGGGCTGCCTTTTTCATACAGAAATGAGCTCCATAGTGTACCCGTGCGGGTGTGGTTGGCAAAGAGACGGGACCACGTGCGCCGTGCATGCACCTCTTCTGTTCATGCACGTCCCCCACCTACGTGGGTGTGTGTGAGAGATACAAACCGCGTTCATGAGTGTTTTTTGTTTTGGGATGGGGGTGGGGTGGGGGTTGATTTCGTGAATTATTTGTGGGAACATTTGTCGATGACATCTCAAACAAAATTTTGCATGCAATGTGTGTGAAATGGAGGCCTATCCATATCATACATAGAGGGTCGGGCAATTCACGAGAAGAGAGGGAGGGGTCATAGCTATCGATAGAGTCGAAGAGAGGATCAAGTGGGTGGGTGCGAGATCGATGAAGAGAGCCATCGAAATTGTGTGTGTGTGCAAGTCAAAGATATAGGGCGACTGGCCTAACGGAACGTTAGTGGGCACGTGTCAAGTTTGTGTGTGGCAGGGAGACATGACTAGAGCGCT
>NC_057794.1:410664543-410667829 GCF_018294505.1 Triticum aestivum
TGTGTGTGTGCAAGTCAAAGATATAGGGCGACTGGCCTACCGGAACGTTAGAGGGCACATGTCAAGTTTGTGTGTGGCAGGGAGACATGACTAGAGCGCTCGATGTATCGGTGTGTGTGGGGGGGAGGGGGTGGGGGGAGGGGTAGGCAGAGGCCTAACTATAGAGGTAGAACGACTCGTATATGTGTTGAGAAGGAGAGACCCAGCTATGTCTTGAGGGAGATCGGTCGACATCCATACATAACTGAAGGACGGGAAATATGATGGGATAGAGAGAGAGAGGAGAGAGAGGGAGGGAGAGGGAGGGAGAGGGGTAGAGTGCTAGATGGGTGATGGAGTTCCTTCTCAAAGATGGTGGGAGAGGTCTACTAGACAAACTGAGGGTGGAACTGCAATGTTATCAATAAGAGTGGGGATGTGTTTCTGTGTGTGCCTGTGCGTGATAGATCTATCGGGATGCATCCATGGATGATTAAGGGGAACCATGTGTTTGGTAAGGAAACCTAACTAGATCGGTAGATCAATTGTTGTTTGTCGGAGGAAGGGAGAGACACAACTAATGAGGTAGATTGATTGACGTGTGGGTAAAAATGAGTTATAAGGACCTAGCTATCTATATGTATAGCGAGAGATCGGTCGGTGTATGTCCATTTGTTAGAGGCAAATAAGGCCTAGCGACACGGATAGACAGAGAGAATGGAGCTAGGAGGTGGTGCGAGAGGCCCAACTACTAGCTAGATACGGGGAGCAGTGTGTGGTTGTGAGATCGATGAAAAGAGGGGCGAGAGTTTACACGGGTGTCTGACCGTATGAGAGACACGAGGCAAGGACACATAAAGAAGGATATTGAAGGTGTGTGTGTATGTTGTAGGCAGGCATCGCTGGAGATGTTTATCGATCGGTGTGTGTCGGAAGGGAGTTGTGGAGACTCTGGGAGAACGACCTAAAGAAAAAAAATGAATGTGCCCGGTGTATAGAATGCCGAGGGAGGGGGAGGGCGAGGAGGGCGTGTGCATGCATGAGAGAAAGTTAGTGGTAGCTACAAAGTTAGAGGATTGTGTGGGTGTAAGAGACTAACAAAGATCATAATTTGATATGAAAGCAGATCCATATATTTGAATAGGAGATCATAGTGTTTTAAACATTGCATGCATGAATATAGCGGTGATACACGTGTTGTGCACATGTTATACCATAATGTGATAATGCATGGCATTTGCAACTCACAGCTAAATGCCGAACAATCTAAACCATACTATACATCAAACACTCTCACATTTTATTTGAATTTGTGATAATGTGTGGCATTTGCAGCTTACAACTAAATATCGAACAATCTAAACAATACTATATATCGAACATTCTCACATTTTATTTGAATTTGTGGTAATGTGTGGTGTTTGCAACTCATATCTAAATACTTGTAGGCGTAGGGGGCGGGGCACCATACATAATGTGATAAACACATTATACATATGAGACATGGTTTAGATTATGAAGATCTAGCTAGAGCTAGAAATGTAATGTGACTTGAAATCAAAATAAAGTGGATTCAAAAAATCTAGTTCGAGTTCATATGTAACTCGAGACTAATCATGTGGTGTGTTGTGAAGATAATACACAAACGATGGTTTAACTTGACAATAATGATGATTGTAGATCTTATTAAAACAGAGAAACGAATTCGAATGCTTTGACTTCACAACAATCATTAATGTAGATCTTATTCAAATAGAGAAAAGCGGTAGTATATACGTTTGGAATGCACTAAAACATTCATTTGAGTAGTAGGTTGCATGCATTATACACATAGCGAAATATTTTAATTGAACATAACATGAATTCAAAGTTTTGAATGACATTTGTAGTGCGCATTGCTTTGGTACAGTGCACGTTAGGCTTGTCCGGAAATTTCAACCTGCGCCTTGTTAGCCCGAAATATTTAAGATATATCTTTGTCTCGTTGTGCTCCAACAACTCCCTTCATCTCAACCCATGCCTTGCTATTCCGAAATTACAATGCGTGTGAAAACTCCCACCTCCTGTGAAATCCCGACATGCGAAATGCCCACGGTACCCCTGAACCGAAAGAACCGCCTCAAATCGGTGGGGGAACTTTCGTAACTTACCCCACATTTTGGACAAGTGCGTCTCTAAGACATGGTTCCCCACTGCCATCCCATCCGCCCACCCATTCGTACACCGAGGCCATGAAAACCCGCGATGAAACCCCACACCCTGCTCCGTTCGCCACCCTGCCGGAGCCTCTTCCCCGACGACGTCGTCGACAGCAACACCTCGACGTCCCTCATCCACCGTACCAGATGAGGATCCGTCGTTGATCTCATCGTCCCGCCGGTTCAGCCACCCCGTCCTCCACCTCCAAGGAGCTGCCCCGATGTTCCCATCGTCTTTCGCGCCACCTCCATTCCCACACCGCCATCTTCACCTGCACCACCGGAAGAGCATCATCATCACCATTTCCTCGGATGAAGCTGCGGCCTAATCGGCTCCACCAAAGAGGTTGTACACTAATCGCCGCATTTTCTTCTTGATTCGATTTCACGGCGCTGTCGGCGCTCGGTCCCGAGACGACACGGCGCGGCTCCATCCACGGCGGCGTCACCGGCCACTTCCTCCATGGCGTCGCTCCCTCGGAGGCGACGTCCACATCAGTAGGAGCTGCTGCTGCTTTAGCTCTCACTCGTGCCGCTGCTCTGCTCTTGCTCTTGGTCCCATGCCTGGTCTGCTCTTGCTATTCCTCTTGCTCGCGCTGCTGCTCTCGCTCTTGCTCTTGCTTGCGATGCTGCTCTGATTTAGCTACACTTCAGTCGACTGAATCGACTTTTGGGTCAGTCGATGTTCAGGAGGTGGGGGCCTCGCCGGGGTGAAGGAAGAACCAGCCGCAGCGGGGAGGGGGGCTCCCCAGAGAGGTACCCCACTATCTATCTTAGGGTTCAGGATGGGGTGGTCGCCGGCGGTGGCGGGGCGTTGGCGGGGCGGTGGCGTGGGGATCGCCGGAGAAAAAGCTCGGTACAGGGGGGCCTAGAGGGATGCCGGGGCGGCGGCGGACCGGCGGTGGGGAGTGTTTTCGGGGCGGGCGGGGTGGCGCACCGCCGGCCGCGAGCGGCGGGGGGCTGCTGTTTGGCCGGTGGTGGCTGGCGGCTCAGGGGGGTGGAGGTTGAAGATGAACCGCAGGCCCTTGATTTCATATCCAACGGCTGCAAAATCGACTGACCAGAGATGAAAAAGTCAGTCGACCGACGTGTAGCCTCACCTTGCTAGT